>NC_088175.1:25072474-25079974 GCF_028769735.1 Zonotrichia leucophrys gambelii
ATTTATGGAAGATTAACTCCAAACAAAACTCTGGGGCCAAGGAGAGGTGGTGCCTTACATAAGTGTAATGAAACCCTGTAAATGTAACATCACATATTATAGCTATCTCTGTATCCTAAAAAGAAAAATAAAGTCAACGATGTTGTTAAAATAGATAAATTCTGTACTTAGAATCCTTTTAAGACATTGAATTCTAGGTGTTGAATTCTGTGGTACAAAACAGTATTCTGTTTATGGTATAATAAATGCTAAGTAATGGAGATTAAGGCTTCCCTCAATCTATTTGCTCTGCTCCTTTTTGTAAAGCCCAAGTTGCTGTTGTCCATCTTGCCTGCCACAGCACAGTGCTGCCTCATGTTCAGTTTGCTCCTCTATCAGGGCCTCCAAGTTCTTCTCTGCAAAGGTGCTCCCCAGCCAATCCATCTCAGCTTGCATGGTTGCTGGGATTGGTCCTTCCAGGTATAGAACTGCACATTGACCCTTACTAAATTTCATGAGATTCCTGCTGGCCCATCCTTTAGCCTGTCTAGGTCTATCTGAATGCCAGCCTTGCCTCCTGACTGGTTGTCTTTTGCATCCTCCAGGTCATTGTTGAAAATGGTAAACAGGAATAGCAGTTGATGATAGCTGCTACATAAAGAGGAAGAAGGACAGAATCTTCCACCTTTCTTTAATCTTACCTTTTCTGCCCTCTTTTTATTTACACTTAGATAAGAATGTAAAATGCAATCTCAAGCTGCTTCTGTATGACTACCTGCTGTGGATTATTAGCATGTATATAAAGTCAGAATATCCTTCCATCTTCCTCTACTTTTCCTAGCTCTTGAATAAACAGCTTGAAAAGGTAAATGAGTATCATCGGGCTTTCTACACTCAGCTCTTGGTGAAATGTTAAAAAGAAACAAGATGCTTTTTATATGCTGAAGAGTATAAAGCATCGAGCAGTTGTGCAGAGCAGTGCTGGTATATGTTGAAATACATCTACACTCCACTTGCCTAGTGAAGACAGCAGGAAAGAATTGGACAACAGTTACGAAACAAGCATTCTGCAGCGTTTCAAACTGCACAGTAGAGGTATAACTATTACTGAATTTTACAACCTATTTTTAGTAAAAGGTGATTAAAAGCTGTGACTTCAAAACTGTCAAGTATATCTATGCAGCATTCGTAACATAATCTGTCTACCCTGAACACTGCCTGAATATGAGTTCCTTGTATTTCAGCAATGCTTAACATACATAAAATTATTTTCAAAGTTGTATCACCTCTCCCAAAAATACATGCATAGCCTTTAGAAATTCTTTTCATTTCTGAAGAAGCTCTTTTGCAATAATCTCAAATTGCTAAATTGGATACACACAAGCAACTTATTTTCAGCAGTGTAATAGAAACAGGAGAGTGAGTCTACAATGAAAATAGTTTTCATGTCACCAGTTTTGCTGTGTGTTTTCAACATGAATACTGACAATAATTTAGTGAAGCATCCCTAGTCTGCCTTTCTTTTTGGAAGTGGGAAAATATTTTTGCTTCCACTTACTCTGGTCAGCAGTACAACTGAAGTGAATGATGCTTACATGACTGAGTTTCTAACCACCACATGCCACCTTCTTGATGTTCTTGAAACAATGGCTTATTGAGTGGCCATGCTTGAGTTTTGGCCCAAACGCTATTCTCAGTTTGCAAAATAGACATTTGAACCCTGAGAAGGTTAATTACCTTGGCCACAGACCTATGGCAAGTTTGTATGAAAGCAAAGACAAAAATTCAATCTTAAACTTGACAGGCATGGATTCATGAGGGCTAGGCATTTCTGAATCCACACATGCTCATTCCTTGCTTCCTCTTTAAGCCAGAAAGGGAAAAATGGATGAACACAAAATGAAAGGCAATTTTTCTTTTAAACCTCTAAGTCTATTGTCCACTTTTTCAGAGAAAATTCAGCTTTTCCATAACAGTGAGCGAGGTTCAGTCTTCCCATTTCTTTATAAATGTCTGATGAATGCAGCCTCAGTAGTGCACTGATAAATTGGTGCGGGAGAGAATTTTTCTTGCGACAGTATTGCTGAGAAAAGGTGTTTGCCTTCAAGTCCTAGAAGTTTCCTTTCTTTGGACTATTATGACTTCTCTTTCTATAATATACTAGAGCAAGGCTATGTCTTAAGTAGGTAGAGAGCATGCTTGGTGTTAAACATTGCACATTGGTGAGCTCCTTGAGCAAAGCCACTCAGCTTTAGGATCGTGGCCATCAACTAAATTAAGTTGGTTCTGTTTGTAGAATTGCGTATCTTTGAACTCACGGGAGGAAAACATTCTTCAGTGTGAGATGTGTTACTTGCATAGCAGAGTTAATAAAATCTGTGTAAATATTGCAGTTTCAGCCTTAGTTTGTCAGTAGCAGTGGGAATGGGCCTTGCTGTCTTCTCTAAAAATGCCATTCATTGTAAATAATTCAATTTGAACTTTTCTTCAGACCTTCCCCTAGCATATATGCAGCACTGTGCTGAAGCGTGTGTATTAAATGCCTGGAACATCTTGCCATCAATTTTGTCTCAAGTAACTACAGCATCCAGGTACTTCATATTGAAGGTGCTAAAAAAGCAATGCATGACTTAGCTTTGTTCTACTTCAGAAATGACTGCTTGAGCAAAAAAGCATAAAAATAAACGGGGTGCCAAATGCAGTGTACCTGAAGAGTGCTACTGAAATATCTCAGTTAAAAAGCTGACTATGCAACGTAACATAGGACCAGTCATCTGAAAGGGTGATCCAAGTATTTGACATCCTCAGGTCTATCTTAAGACAATGAAAAACACCAAAGAAAACAGTAAAAAGCATTTGAAAAAGATATTTAAAACCCAATAAAAATCAATTTGCTGAAAGCTTATGTTAGGAATTTTTTCCCATGTAGGATCCATGACCCTGAAAACTCTCTTTAGGTTATATATTCTAGTCTTTTAGTTAAAATAAAGCAAACTCCTTTTTTCTTTTCATTTTAGGTCTCCTTAATTCAAAAAATATAGATCCTTCAAGCAATAAAATTATCTAAGTTTAATCACTTCTTTGGCTAAGGAGATTGGAAACCAGTATTTGAAAATCAGAAGAAAGTTAGCAGGTCAACAAAGTATAATGCTGCCAGCTCAGATTTCTTCTGGTTTTTTTTTAAGAATAATTTAGGTGGTTTACACTATGCAAAAAATGCCTTTAGGCAGAACCTTTAGGCAGAAGGGGAAGACATGTCATCCCAACTTTACTCAGTCACACTGTTTTGTGGTTGCAGCACAGTCAGCACTTTGCTCTCTGATGCCTTTGAGACTTATTCAGCTGAGCAGAAAAACTCTGGACTCCTTCTGCATCAAACCACAGCTGTAAAAGGGAGATGTTGCTGTACTGAGGAGTGTTCACTGGAGGGCCACTGGGATAGCAAAGGCAATGGAGCACTTCCCCTGTGGGAGAAGGCTGTGGGAACTGGGGGTTAGTCAGCTGGGAAAGAGATGGTTTTGCAAGGAAAGAGCAGCCTACTGGTACCGATGGGGATGTTATTAGGAAGATAAATGCAGGCTGTAGACAGTAGTGACATGGTGGTAAGATTAGAAATAGGTATAAATTAAAACATGAGATGTATACAACTTAACAACATTTAGTAACTTTTGTGGTCCACAAATATTACATGTTCTGCTTTTTGTTTTACTAAGGTAGGTGTTCAGTACTTACAAAATAAATTTCTTGAGAGATTTTAAGGATGAAGGTTTTCTTGTATAATTGAGTCTTGAGCTTGTTTGGTAAGCCTTAAGATTATGTTAAAATAATGTTAAAATATTTAAATAATGTTAATAACAAATAATGTTAATAATAAATTAAATAACATTAAAATAATTAAGACTGTTATTGAAACTTTATTGCACATGTATGACAAAAGAAAGAAACAAGATCTAGAGGCATATATGTGATTATGTAGAGGAAAAGTCAGGAGATTGAAATTGAACATAGTAACTGTAATTATCTAAAAGGAAGTCTATTATGGTATGATAAAACTGTCAAAATAATGATTGAGAGCTCTAACAAGTCACACAGAAGATCAATAAAGCTAATCTTACGTCATAGCTTGAGAATCTAGAAATTGTATTTTGACCTTAGTTCACAATAGAGCCATTCAAAACATATTTAATAAATGGGTTACAGTACTTTTTCTTAATTAAAAATTAGAGTTGTTCTCAATTGTTTTCTCCAGTGAAGTAGGGAATATGTTTCCAATCCACATGGTGTGCATGTTATTTTACTGATTGCTTACGCTTTCTAAGGAATTATTATTTCATTTTGATCTGTTCATGTACGCAAATTCTGGTTTTTTTCTGTGCAATTTGCCTTATTTTCCATTCCAAATAGGATCTATTCTCCATATATTCTACACTATTTGAATACCTTCCAGTTGTGTGTTGAGCTGCATGGCCACATCTCTTGTTTCTCCTTTTCTCTGAAGGAGAGAGTGTTTGGTTTAGGGGTATGCTGGCTTTGGCTGGGGTAGCACTAACTTTTTTCATTGTGGATGGTATGGGGCTGTGTATTGGAGTTGTATTGAACACAGAGTTGATAATATAGAGATTTTTTTAGTGCTGAGCAGGGCTTAGACAGAGCCAAGGACCTTTCTGCTTCTTGTACTGACAGGCTGGTGAGGAAACAGGGGGTGCATGGGAGGCTGGGAGGAGACAGAGCTGGGACAGGTGACACCAACTGATGAAAAGAATATTCCAGACCATGTGACATCATGATCAGTAAAGTGAGAGGAAGAAGGAGGAAGGGGATATGTTTGGAAGTATGGTCTTTGTCTTCCCAAATCACTGTTACCCATCATGGGTTCCTGCTCTCCAAAGCATGGCTGAACACTTGCCTGCCCATGAGAAATAATGAATTGTTTTGCTTTCCCTGTTTTTCGCTTTCCATATTAAACTTTTTATCTCAGCCTGTGAGTTTTCTTACTTTTACCCTTCCAGTTCTCTCCCTGATCCTGCTGGTGTAGTAGTAAATGAGCAGCTAGTCATTATAGGTTTCAAAAACTCACTGACAATGTGTTTCTTCTAACTCTGCCCTCCAGCAGGCACTTACCAATAACCTTTACCCATTGATCTTTTGTCTCCCAAAGAAATTCTTAAAAGAAGTTTTAAAAAACTTGCTTTTGTTTCATATCACTTCCAAAATGCTGATCCTTTTTTTTGAGAATTGCTTGGTTTCCTTATAATTTTGAAAACTTAACAGTGCTAGATATCCAGCATTTTAAAATCTTGTGACGTCTTTGGCCCTGATGTTTTGTGGTTATGAGTTTCATAAATGTGTCTTTGCATAGCAAAAAGCTGTAAATCTAAATACTTTCTTCAGAATTCCTAGGAGTGCCCTGACGCACAGCAGAAATGGTAAGCAGGCATTTTCTTTTTTGGTATCCCTTTTTTTCTGTCTTCTAAAAGAAATGTTTCATTTCCCAAATTTTATGTGTTTCTTTAGGCTACCACTGATTTTTTTCTGTCTTTGAATTCCTAGTTCTCCCAGTGTACATTTTTGAGATAGGAGAATAGAAACTCGTGTGATAGTTCCAGGTGAGTCTAAGCAGGAGTTATCCATTATGAGGCGATTGTCAACATTTTCAAATCCATTTCTTTTTATTCAGCCTAATTAAAATCAATTCTTAGGGAATCCACAGGCTTGTTTCAGCCAATTTAGGGAATAGTAAAATGTAAGAATAACTGACCTGTTTCTTCCACCATGCATTACCGGATATTATGATTTGGGAATATTTTGTGTCTTGGGCTCTAGTGTCTCTGAAGACATAACCTCCAAGTGCTAAGCCCCAGTTTCTTCACCTTTCAAACAGGGGAATCCCAAAATTCAGAGTAAAT
Organism: Zonotrichia leucophrys gambelii; assembly: GCF_028769735.1. Classification (NCBI taxonomy): domain Eukaryota; kingdom Metazoa; phylum Chordata; class Aves; order Passeriformes; family Passerellidae; genus Zonotrichia; species Zonotrichia leucophrys. The sequence continues at coordinate 25,078,360 of NC_088175.1, forward strand.
TTACACTCAGAGTTGCCGTTCCCAAGTATCTCTTTGGGAAATGCAACTCTGTCTATTCCCTATTGTTGTTTTCTTTAGGAAAGCTGCAAACAACTGAAAATTGAAGTAATAGAAGCAGCTTTTGAAAATAATTTTGAGTTCTTGGCAATACAATTAGTCCCAGGCCTAATTACAAGACTGTAGAATTTCTTGCATTTCTCAAGTTCCCAAATCAGAATTCTGTTTACTTTTCTGAAGAACTTTCTTATTTCTGCTTCAAGGCTGATTCTCTTCTTTTCTCAGTGCTTTCCCCTGCTGATCTAATGTGACAGAACTGTTTACTTGCATTCAATATCAAAATTTGTTTGACTTACATTTAATTTTGTGTTTCTTTTCAGATTACTAAAACAATTCAGTAGACAGAATGAAGAGGCACATTTTTCACTTAAAAAATCCTTTTTCTCAATCTGCTGTTGAAGCATGTATTCATTTAGCCTTTTCTCTGAAATTCCGTTGCTTTTCTGTCCAGCAATTAAATGAGAGCCCAGCCCTGAAAACACTTATGCAAGGCCATCATGTGTTTGACCTGGAGCTTGCAGCTATGTAGAGCTGCAGCTTTTCAATAGTTGCCAGTTTACTCAGATTCATTGTCAAGATTGTAACCTGAGTTTGACATATTTGAATCCTCTATAACCTCTTCACTTAACTTTTGTTAGGTTCTTACAAAACATTTTAAACAAACTGATTTAGTAGGTGTCAACCTGTGTCACACCACTGTTAACTTTTGTTGTGAGGAAATGGACATGTGTTTCTCTTGTTTGCAGAGTCTAAACCTTGACAGGGCTTTGGGATTTTTCTCTGCTTGTGTCTGTGTGCCTAGTTTGTTTCCTTAGCTACTACTAATGAACTTCAATAAAGATTTTATATGAAAATTCATTTTCTTTAATTTTCTTTTTTATAACATGTGCAAAAACTGCAAGAGTTTAGTGATGTATCAACTTTTTGCAGTGTATTGGTCATTCCTTAGTGTATCAGTCACTTAAGTGCTGTTAGAGTGATCATTAAAAACATACTGTAGTGGATATAGACTTTATTGTATAATTCCCTAATCACTGCTAACTTATCTTAGCATATAATTGGCACTAATATTTACCCCCTTTTAAGTTTTCTCTGCAATTTGTTGGTGTGCTATTTCAGAATGTAGGTGGATAGCATAAATTAAAGATTAAATCCTTGCCTAGAGAAGGTTATTTTCCTATTAACAGAAAATCATTACACCTTAGTGAAAAATCATGTCCAAGATGTTTAACAATGTATGCCAATAGTGATTTGTGGGTGCAAAAGAATTGCTATTGGCTTTGCATTCTCAGTGCATTTTGTTTTGTTTGAATAAAATGTTAGTTTATAAACTGTGGTAGAATGTTTTTAGTGTCTTTATGAATTTATGAATTTTTCAACAAGTGCCTTTTCTGCAAAATGAGCTTTCTACTTCCGTCATCTAGTGAGGGAATGATAGTGCTGAGTGAGTTCTTGCTATTTGGCAGGTGTCCTGTGAGCTCTTTTCTGCTGGTAGAATTTCGGTATGTGATGGAAGTAAAAGATTTGTTCCTTAAGAACAATAAAAGGAAACTAGTTA
>NC_088175.1:25084974-25207474 GCF_028769735.1 Zonotrichia leucophrys gambelii
GACCATGACAAAAGCTTTGGCTTTGAGTTGGGGCAAAACAGATGAAGAACAGGAAAAGAGTAGTTTTTTGTTTTGTTTACAGGATTGAACCACACACAAGTTAAAGGAATTAGTCTGAAGTCATGCAGGAAATCTTTGGCAGTGGGGGACCTTACTAGTCTCAAACCTGATCTACACATAAGGATTCAATGATATAAATACACCACTAGATGAGCTCCATCAGAGCTTGTTCCCAGGACAGAGACAGGATGTGCAGCGTTGACTTTTCTTGGAGAAATTTTAAAATATTTGATGTTTTTAGAAGGCATTTTTCTAGAATAAAGTCTCTCCTGCTATTAGTAATTAACTGGTATTTGCAACTACCCAGTCTAAGCACATAGAGAGGAAACAATGACGAGGATTGCTAAGATTGTATTTGAAAATAAACTAAAGGTATCTCCTGTTTTACATTAGTTTTTCATTGTAGTGTTAATATCAGTAAGTTAAAAAAGATAGGTGCTAAAATTAGCTTCGTATATCTTTTGACTTACATTCGTACATTTCAAAAAAGCAGATAACACCTTTTCCCAGGTCTTAAATGCTCAGAAAAATGTGTCAAAACTGAATAAATAAATATTTGAATTTGGAAACTAATAAATTGGAATCATGAAGTCCTTAAAAAGTTTCTTAAAGGCTGTTTAGATTTTTTACATATCTTCTAATAGGACATGAAGGTTATTTTGAGCTACTCTTACTGTATACTAAGCAGTTTCCTTAGAAGCTGTATATGCTTCTAAAGCACAAACTGTCCAGTAGAATTAAGTGAATAAGGGCCTGCTGTCACCTTGGGCTGATAAAATCCTTTAATGTTTCAAGACTTTAGAGATAATTGTATCAGAATGGGTAAGTACTTATGAATGTGTAAGTTTGTATTTGCTGGGTGGATGATTTCCAAAATTATTAATATCATCAAGGTTTTTATAAATAAAGTGTAACTGAGCTAACAGGTTTTTTGTATGTTTTTCATTTTTATTTCTCTAGCCTCCAAAACTCTTATAAATAGCATGCTACGGGACCCTTCTCAGATTCCAGATGGAGTGCTAGCAAATCAAGTCTATCAGGTATTAATCACACTTGTTTTGTTTGGTTTGGGTTTTTTTTCCTGTGGCAATTCTGTTATCTGCCTAGCAGAGTAAAAGATTTTAAACCTCATTTAATTACTGTCATCATAAACTATCAGTGAGGTCAGAGTGCACTATAAATGGCAGTGCAATATTTGTGAGGGGAGCATTTCACTTTTTAATAGCTTGCTTTTATAGTGAATAAAAGCATGCAGTTTTTGTTTTCTGTGATTAAATCTGAGCAGCATCTGATAGCCTTTTTGAGGAAAAGTAATTACTGTTTTTAAGATACTCTTTAACTATAATGGTTTTGTAGTTGCCCATCAGTATACTACTTCTCTTATTTGTCTGCAGTGTACTGTGAATGACTGTTGTTATGGACCACTGGTGGACTGCATCAAACAGTATCCTTTCCCATAAAATTTTAGGTGCACAATTGATGAGCTTAGACTGTGTGGAAGAGATGTGTCTAGCTTTAACCTGACATAAAGTTCTGCTTCACAAAACACATTTCATACTCCTGTCTTTTACATTCAGTCAGCTAGAGGGTCACTGCAGAGCTTTCTCTTAACTAACAAAAATCAGATGGACCATGGGAGGATGTCAGTTCGCTGGTTATACATTCATATATATGCCTCATTGAACCTCTGTGGTTTTGATTAGTTGAAATGCATATCTGGTTTTTGCTTGAGACTAAGTGACCATGCTTTGAGTGGTGGAGTTGGACTATATGATCTCTGGAGATACCTTCCAATCTCAGTTATTCTGTGATGAAATTAATAAGTTTCATGCATAGTGTTCAACATTATGGCTTTGCTTTGTTATGAATATGAGTTTTAACTGAAATTTTTCAAGTGCAGTTCAAGTGTGATTGACTGATTGGTATTTTTAAACTCCTACCTGACACTCCAGCGCAGTTATTTTATTTTCTCTTCTTCATAAAGGAGATTTAGCTGTATTAAAAAACTATAAAAATATCCTGAATGTTCGGGGATCTTTTTTTTTATAGTGTTGAAATAATTAATTAGAGAGCCATATGGTATGTACACTGAGGGAATTCCGTGTGGCACTGAATGTTCCAGATTAAGATTATAATTTGGTAGGAATGATCACCAAGAACCCAAATCTATTTTAATAAGATCTTGCAGGAGCAGTTCTTCTGTTTCAATCTGCAGTCAAAGGAAAACTTTCAAAATCATGGTCTGCTGTCCCTGAGCAGGCTAGTAAGGCAGTTCCTTCCCAAGTCCTAGAGAATCCTTGCATAAATCTGTGCATGCAGTTTGGGGGAAAATCTTGGTTTCACTGTTCAGCAAGATGGAAAAGCTGCAGTGATGTTTAGCTATTAATGAAAAACAGCACTTCATGTAGTTGCGATACACATGATTGTCACTCCTTAAAAATACTTTCTTTCTGCTAGAAACACTTGTGTCTACTACAGCCTTAGCCCTGCCCCCATTAATTTAACACCAGCAGGATAGAGTTCTAAGTGTCTTTTTATTTTGTGCTTTTAATTTGTAATTTTAGATATTCATTGAGATTATCTTCACAATTAAACAAAGTGCTCTGAAAGTGGATTAATCTAATAAGCCACACATTTTAAATGGTTGTTGATCATTGGTTTTCATATCCAGAATTTTAAGATTAATATTTTGTGGATGAGCAATCTGGGTGTAGTCCAATGAAAGTGCCAAGCTTAAAAATAACAAAGACGCATATGTAGAATTATGAACCATTTTAAAGACTTATTTGCCTGCAATCTAGAAAATATTTTTATTCCTCCTCATATTCTGGCTCAAATCGGTTGTTGAATATGCAGTGACGTCAATGAGAGTAATGAAGAGTTTTTCAGTTCCATTTTGGTACAGAAAAGTTTAATACTAAGCTGTGTGAGTGCATTACTGTATGTTGCTGAATTAGATGTTAATTTTGAGGTGCATAAAATAGTTAAAAATCAATTTAAAGTTAAGGTTTTAAAAGCATAATGTCTTCTGAAGGATTGCATATTGATTTTAAATATAACTATCTAATTGTATATGCATGGACCAAAGTATGAAGTCAACCTCTTTGTAAATGCCAAGAGGCTATTTTTCAGTAATAGTTCAGATGCTTACGGGAAACTAGGCTGCTAGATTGCATGAGTAGAAAATGGCTTCTGATGTTATTTACAAGTTTTGCCCCATGGTCATTGCCATACATCAATAACAGGTATTATTATAGACTAAGTGTTTTTGCTTATGGTGCATTGTAAATTCTCTTTGCAATACTTTTCCTACCTTTTTGCCATTCTTCATTTGTCCCTTTTGTTCTGAAATTGCTAGTAGAGTTTAACATAATACATAGTTTCAATTTATATAAGCTGTATATACATGTGAAGTGATTCCATAGAATAATTTTTTGCTGTTCAATATGAAGGGTTCATATAAGTTAAGTAATTAACTGTAATGGTAAGATGATCTGTAGTTTAAGTTTTAAGAAGTAACTTTAAACAGAATTTGGAGCTTAACTGCTTTTAACGTAAGATCTTTTATCATATTTTTCCCTAGGATTCTTCTTAAAAGCTTCCAGAATAGAACTTTGACCTCCAAGAGGATATATTAAAAATATTTCATATGGTGATTGTTTTACATATTCCAAGGAATAGGACATTGGATCAACAGGCAGTCGGTGAAGTGAAAAGGACTTCACTATAAAATATGATTTTATCTTTCCCTGACATTAGTTCATGCTTCTGAAAAATCAATTAAAAGGATGGATTTTTTACAGTAAGATGTTTCAGATGAATGTATTACTTATCATTTTCAAAGTATAGAGAAAGAAAACCAGTTTGTTTCGTTCTTTGCTGGATTGGAGAATTGGTCACTTGTCAGTAAAGTGCAACTTTAAAGGTATTTTACTGCAGGTTTTAGGATCACACTTTCTTTTATATTTAGAACAATAAACAGTAAAGAAAAAAATTGAAATACTGCCCTTAAATATACTGAATAAATATGGTTAAATGGGTCTTAATTCTATAAAGTGTATGCTGTTGGTACAATAATCTGATTTTTGCAAAGTTGTGTATGCGTCTAAAAATCACTATAAGGATTTTCAAAAATTGGAGTTCATATTGTTGGGCACTTCTGAAATGCAGATGAAGGGAAATAAATTCACTTTTGATGTTTCTATGAAGTTTCTTCGTTTCCAAAGTAATCTTGTATTTCTTAACCTAAAGCTATCAGTGCTATTGGGCATGAGCACGAAGTCTTGCTGCGAGAAATGCTTTTGGAAAAAAATCTCTCTTTCATAGGTAAGAATCTGTAGCAGAGGCTATCCAGTGAATTCTTAACTTCAGAGATGTTGGTAACTGTTTACCTATGACAAAATTCAGCCCCAATGCTCCTTATATTAGGTAGTAAAGGAAGAGTAAAATATGATTGATGCTATATATGTTATCTTTTATTGATTTAGAACTGAGCAGGAACTCAGTTACCTAATACCCTATATATACAGCACATGCACAGGCTTGCAATTAATATTTTATAGAATAAGTAGTTGAAAAAAATGCTTTAATATCTGCTGCAGTATTACTTTTGGTGTCATGAGATATTAGCCATAATCCAGGCCTTATGAGATTTAGGAAGAAGCATATGAAATATTAGCTTCAGAATGCTTTATGTATTAAAGAACTGCTAGAAGATTCACTCATTTACCTTGCTGTGCAGTTTCTGCTGAATTTTTGCCCTCTGCTTCCCAATTAATGCAATTACTCTTTTTAACACTCCCAATTTTTAAAGTTATTTTTGGGATTAATTAGTTAGGAAGTTACTTTCATTTTTTTGTTTTAGACTGCAGTATGTTTCTTTTAGCCTGCAGTATGTTTCTTTTTCATGAGTGCCGTTGAAACAAAGATTAATATTCAAAGTGTCCATTCTATGAATGTGATTGCAAACAGTGACTTCTTAAAGCATGGATTCCTTATTTGATGAGACAGTGAAGTGAAATGCTCTCTTCTGTTAATGGTTGGGCATTGTACTAAATTTGTGTGAATTTTGCTGGGTTTACCTGGAGCTATGATTTCTCCTGAAGCTATATCGGGTTAAGATTTTGGAAACCTCAAACGAATTTAAGAAGTTAGAAGGCATTATTAAACTTTTTAAGACATTTGTCCACATGATTAAGGAACAGAATTAGTGTTCTCTTTTATTTTAGAGAAAAGTGAAAAAAGGAGAGGATTAGTTGCAAGCTTGCAAATGACACTATGAAAATACGAAGAGGCAAATTTTCTTATTTGACTGTAAGAGCGTAGATATAGGTAATAGGCTTAAGCTGTAATTGCAGAGATGATGGTTAAAAAAAAACAAGATAAAATACCAAGCAGTTCTAGGAACAATAAATGTAAAACAAACTGCCAGGAAAGGTTGTAGAATCACCTTCAATGAAAAATTCAAGGCTGGATTTGACACTCATCTATCAAAGCTGGTAATGAAATCAATTCCATCACGATACGAGGGAATGGACTGGATGACTCACTAAGGGATCCTCAACCCAACGAATTATCATTTTATTTGGCTTGTGTAAGCTTAAGAAGTATAAAAATCACATTTGAATTTTACTGTTTCATGACTTTGGATAAGCATCAATTTTTTCTTTAGAAATTAGCTCCAAGAAATTTGTGAAAAATCAAATTAAAACATCTAGAATGCATTAACTTATTAGAATATGAAGACAGAAATGAGAGAGCTTAATTTGTTGTGCACATTCTATATATAGCAAAGTATTGTTTAGTCATGATTTAAGATATGTTAAGATTTGTATTTATTATGTCTGTGATCATGTATCTATTTCATATCTATACATGTTTGGGATATTCTTAAAAATAAAACTTTCCCAATATCTGCAAGATGAACCCTACCAAGTCTCTTGCAATACAACCTTTCCTTTCCAAAAACCTAGTTCCAAAACTGCTTGAAGAAAACACCATAAAAACAAAAGAGATGCCAGTATTTCCCATAGGTCTAAAAATTCAGGCTTTGTTGCGTAATACTTCATTCCTGTTTTGAAGAAGGCTTATGATTTACATGGCTTATGGCTTGTAATTCCATTACTTTTTAACATGTTTCAAAGAAACAGAAATTTTGCAGTTCCCATATTAGTGGGGATTCCCATATTCCACTTTACTGCTTCAAGAATAGTCAAGAATAGTCAGGGAGTTTGTATCAGATTTGTTCACCTGAGCAACAGAGAGTCTAGTACAGGAGAGGAAAGTACAGTCACAGGACAGAGTGAATATCAAGTGCCTCAGTATAGTCTTAGAAGCTCAGTATAGTCTTAGAAGCTGCTTTTTAGGTTCTGGACAGAATTTGTTTCTAGAGCAGTTGGCTTTTCAAGCCTACAGATCAGAAGTAATACCTTCAGAGTCACCCTGGAATTGACTGGAAACCTGTAGACACTAGTGGGGGTTACATTTTATTAATCCACTCTTCATGAGAAGTGGTTCATATACCATGTCCTCTCTTCAGCAAAAACACAGCTCTCCAGTCTTTATCACTTGGCCTGCTTGAGATTAAAGTGATCAATAGAAGCATTTTGTCAAAAAAGGCTCGCAGCTTCACATGCCATACTGAAATGGCAGGAGCTTCTAAGTTCTGTATAGGAATTTTATTTTTGTATCTTTACCATGAATATGTTAGGAAAGCTTTTAGATATATGGGGAGGTATTGAGCTTTATCCTCCTTTGATTTCCACCAGTGGATATAAATCATGAAATCTGATCAGTGTTTTCTGCTGTAATCTTAAATTTGCAGTTGTAGCTCATTCATGCATCAGCAGAGGAGGGCTAGTAGAAGAACAATGATGTGTTAAATGGTTCTGATTGAGTGTGACATTATGGTAAAGATGAGCTGCAGTTTTGTTGAAAATCTAAATTAATGGGGTATCTGTTGACAAACTACTTATTAGGGCTGTTTCCGTATAATTTTCAGACCTGAGGATTTATAAATGTAACTGTCAAAACTGCTGTGGGCTGGCTTTCAAGCAGTTACTGAATTATTTTTTAATCCATGCTGGAGTTTAAAGATCTTTTGAGGTGCAGAATGCTGCCTCTGTATTTTCTGGAGCAATGTGAAACATACCTGGGCTGAAAAGCTAGTACTTCTTTTTGATGGTGTTATGGTTTAAAACAAAAATTTTATGGTGATTGTGAGGAGTTTGGGTATTTATTTCTTCCCCAGGGTTATAAAGCTTTAAAACACTTGGAGAAATAGTTATGCAAAGCTCTGTTTCTGCACATGACAGATACATCAATAATAAACATGGTTTTTAATATGTTTTCCAATGTTAATCACAGTATGGAATGCTAGGAGAAACCACATGAAGACATTTAGAACCAGATATAAAACAAAAATCATGTTCTTTTCCTCGCCATGAATTAGTATGAAAAGATTTTAAAAGTATTTGGGCACCCTTGAAAAAACAATCTGCTGAAGAATATTAAAAGTAATGCTGATACAGTTTCCAGTTCAGAGACTTGCCGTGTTGACCTATGAAACATGTGTTTATAACTGTTTTGGTTTTCAGTAAGTTTTTTAAGGTGCGTTTGCCTTATTTTGTGGTACTAGCATTTGTTAGATGTGAAAGAAAAGACTGGCCTTTCTATTACTATTGCTCTTAAATGAAGAAAATTTCAGCTGGGACTTCCCATTGTCTATGCTAAATTATTTTAAACAATTAAGAGCAGGTTGCTCTTAATTGTTAAATTAAAGTTTACTAAATTTGGATAAAATTGTTTTGTTGGTTTTTTAAAATAAGGATTAAAAGATTACATAGAACATTAATTCATTTTTATATTATGGCATAAAACTTTCTATTCAGATGTTCTGTTAAATTAAAACTTTCTCGATCTTAACATGATTTGTATACTTGACAATTTAAGTTTCAAAAATTAGTCAAAAACCAAATTTGTCTCCAAATCCTGGAAAGTTTTTCATTATCTTATCATGTGATAAGAGTCATAATTTTGTATTGTGTGATAATGAAGTGCCATATTGCAAAGACTTATATTTAGTGTAGTGTGTTTGTAGTGAAGAAATGCTCTCAAAATTAAAAAAAAATTATAGTACCACTCAAAAAGAATAAACACCTATTTCAGTTTACACTGACGTGAATGTTCAGCTTTCAAAATTTACTTCTGTCCCAATTTCAGAATTAGTTCACTGTATAAAATACTTCAGAATTACATTCTTCAATGAAAAAGAGTGGGAGGGTTTGATTTTGGCAATATTACAGTATTTTGATTTCTAAGTTGGTATGTTTTTCTTGTCATTAAAATGTTACTTGGACTCAAACTGCTGACCTTTCAGGATTTGCACAAAGTATTCAAAAACTGAGTTCTGAACATTGGCCATGAAACTACTGTCCTAACCTGATAAATGGATTGGAAATAAGCTACCCAACAGTGAGAATGGACCATTAATTTTAATCAAAGGTGATGTAGAAAGGCGAATGGGATGCATGACAATGTCAACAGCCCAGTAGGTGTTAAGGGGCTACACAGCCTTACTTGTTACTAGGTAGTGCCATTAGTTGAGCTTGGGTGAAGACAGAAAGCCATGCCTGGAATTGAATGACCAGGTCACTCCAAATTCTAATGGAGAAATGGTGTTTCAGAAATACCAATGTAATGGTATCAGAAATCAAGGACAATAGTTTAAAAATATTAAGAGGTAGCATGGGCTTTTTTACTTTCTTCTTTTTTTTCATTTTTTTAAAAGGAAGCTTCTTTTCCCTTTTGCAGTTTTGTCTTGCTCATTCATTATTATTTATTGAAATACTCAGCTCTAATATTTTTAAACAATAAAGTTGTAGACATAATGTTAGCAGAATGTCTAAATCTATGTTCAGAAACTGGAAAAATTCTACAGAATCCAGAATGCAAAAGAAACTAAAATTATGGTTTTTCTTTACTTTAATAAATTTCTGGGAGAGAAGGCTTTTCTTGCTCTTTTTCTTTAACAATTTTATGCTAACATTAAAAATAAAACCAAGGCAGCAGCAACAGTATATCTACGTTTGTGGTGCTGGTAGGATTAATCTTAACACATCCGAAGGTGGAGAGACTCTTCTTTCAATCAGTGAATATACCTCTTTATTTTGAATATTTGGAGGTTATAAAATACTGTATGACAGCTTGAATTAATGATGTTTATAATGAAGACATAAAAATGCAGGGATGACAAAGAAGCATTTTTATATCCATGCTTCAGGTTTTCCACAAAGGTTCATTTAATCTGACACAGCATTGCATGCATAAGAAAGATATGTATGACTGCATTAGTAATTCTTGCACTCTTATTTAGAATAAAATTAATTATGCTGCTGTCTACTTAATGGAATAGTTTCATAAACAGTAGTTCTTATTTTCTATGTGCAGCTGAAGATCAGCTTCGTGCAAAGGGTTATGACAAAACACCAGACTTTATTTTAGAAGTGCCAGTAGGTAAGTCTTTTAAAAGAATTTTTATTATTTTGTGTAGAAGTACTCATCTAAAATATTATGGCTACTTAAGTGAAGCATATTCTAGGATACTGTAAATAAGTCTCGTCAGGAGTTACCCAATAATTCTAAGAACTTCTAGTTTGAGTCAGAGAGGTTTGATCCTAAATAGTGTTACCCAGTCTTTCTTCTTTAGTCTCTGCATGTTTTTATCTCATTAACAAAAAAAGGACAAAAAGACAACACTAAAAACCCCCAAATCCCTGCTCCCACTAATGTATTCTGCCTACTGCCATTCTGAACTAAACTCTGAAATAGCTAGAAATGTCTTTTACTTCTAGATCAAATCAGTTCATAGTCTTAAGATTATTACATTACACCTGTAGGTCATTGCATAAAGGTTTGTTATTGTGCAGTTATTCTTTTACCATCACTTTGCATCCAAATACAACTCTGCAGTTCTTTACTGTTTTTTAAAAGCCTGAATGGCAAGAAAGAATAAGGGAAAAAAGTAAGTATAAAGGTAATGTTAAAGTTCATCTGCCTTTTCTGGTCTTGAGGCCATGTGACAGCACTTGAATATCAGCAAGAAGGGACTATCCACAGTCTTTCTAGGTAACGTGTGCCTATGCTCAGCGCCCTCATAGTGACAAAGTGGTTGCTGATGTTCGGGTGGAGCCTCCTGTGTGTAAGTTTGTACCCATTGCCGCTGGTCCTGTTACTGGACACCACTGAAAAGAGCCTGCTTCCCTCTTTACCTGCTCTTCAGAAAGTTGCATACATTAGTAGGATTGCCCAGTAATGTGGACCATAATAAACACAGTACACACATGGTGTTATGGGTACCCGCTTTTATATTAGAAGTGTGAGGTTATATTCCACCTATTCAAGAGCCTGATCAAAAGGAAACTAGAAAAGCAACTATTTTTTTTAATTCTTAAGGGAAACCAGGGAACACCCAAAAGAATTATTTTTGTATTATTACCCAAGTAGAAAGAAGGTTAAAAATAGTAATAATTCATTTGCATATATTTGTCTCAAATTCAAATAACAGTGCATTACTTCTTTCAAGTTATTGTAATCACCTGAGACTTACAGGAAATCATGTTCTACCTGCTGTCTTAACTAAGGTATAGCAGTCCTTGGATTCTTTTCTTCATGACTGAGTACAAACCTAGGAAAGGCAGATGTTTCTTAGAATTAGCATCTGAGCTGATTTTACCTCAGCTATTTTATCTCCTGGAGTCTAAAGGTGTTGGGGTGGGGAAGGATATAATAGTGTGGGCCTACACAAGTTAACTGGGTTACTGAGAGCAGGGCAGTGGTGGCACATACAACTTAGTGTGGTGACTTCGTGAGTTATTTTCCCAGATTCCCTGAGTAATTTTGCAGTCTGTGGTCAATCATTTGCTGCCATAGCCTCTCGTAATCTTTCTGTGTAGTGCTTCTAGGTTTGCATGCTCTCTGAAAAACTCATTCCAAGTTAAATTTATGCCAAGGCATCATGGTTATGGATATTGTAGGTAATTCAAAATAACCATAACGTTTTTAAAGATCTTAAAAATGATACTTAACAACACCTTTTTGGAGAAAGAATGATTTCTTCTGCAGAATTACATTGCCATTAAGAAAGGACATTGCTTTTTCAAAAAAGAAAAGATGATTTTATTAATATTAGTAGTTAACTCCTGCAAGAAATGAGGAAAGACATGAACCAAAGCAAATACCAAATCATAGAAACAAAATCATATTTTTTCACATAAGCCTTCTTACTCCTAACTTTTCTGATGAAGCATTACTGGTTTTACAAAAGAAAGGAAGCAGACACATGTCCAGGATAAATTTCCTTCCCTTTCTTATACCTTCCATTCTGGATTGGTGGCAAGTGTCTGTCTGTAGCAGCTTATCTAACTGTTTTTATCATTCAGCAGAAATTTCCAATTTCTTACCTGACAACTACCTTCCAACAAAGTAAGGGTAGTAGAAGAATACAACTACTTCTTAGTCTAATCTCTTTTTTTTTATATTCTCTTTGCGTTAGAATAAATGCAGATATGTGGAACAGGGTGTAATTAAACTGAAATTAATGTGATTATCTGTTTAAAGTATTTTCTGGTATTTTTTTAAATGCCCTATGTACATATTTGAGAGATAATTTTTACAAATATGTAACGTGATTGCAAGCATGAATTATGTGGTAGATTGTGGAGTAAACAGAATGTTCCCTAACACAGTCTTACAGGCTGTTGAGGTGATTTTCAGAGTTCAGTTTGTTTTTTGCTGTCATCCTAGCTGTGGAAGGACACATAATTCACTGGATTGAAAGCAAAGCCTCATTTGGTGATGAAAGTAGCCACCAAGCCCACTTGCAGGACCAGTTTTGGAGCTACTGGAACAGGTATATTTCTGTTCTTTTTCCTTATGGATAAATAGGACTTCATTTTATAAAGAAGTTATCGGATAAAACACTACTGACTCTACATGTTATTAATCTGACACTTTGAATGTCATTAATTAGCATTTCAGGTTGGTGTGCTGAAATATTTATGAAAAATTGAGATCTTAATTTTTAACGTGCAGCAAAAATATATGGTGATTTTACAGTGATGCTAGAGTAAGCGATGTTGGTGCAGAAGTTATATACCAGTTTTTTAATACATAACTTAGAAGGAAGATTTTGCTGTAATGTTATGGAATATGTACAAAGTGACAAATTTGTTAAAATATCTTCCCAGTCTAACCAAGTGGGATTTGTGTATAAAGGACATTATTGCTCATTGTCATTGTAAGTAGGACAGTACTGTTTCACAGTGGGTTTTTTTTTAATGAAGTATTTCTTTTGTACATTTGAGGCAATAATTACAATTATCTTCAGGTTGAAAATGTAGTAAGTATTTGGAGTTTAAAGGGGAACAAAAGTTGTACTAGACAGAATTTTGTGGGATGTTGATGGTATTGGTGTAAAAATATTTTCTTTTAAATATGTTTAAAATGCTTCTGCTTTATTGTTCTAAAAGTCATTATTGTGTATATTTATAAATCTTTATATGGTACTAGACCCCTCCTCACTAGACACCTCCTCACCTCCTCTTAAAAGAATACTAAACACAATGCTTCATCCTCAATGCCATTTTTCTATGTATTAGAACCCTAAGCAAGATAATGAGGCAAACTAAACCTTTAATAACAGATTGTTTTAAAATATAAATTTAGAAGTCTTCTCAGTGTCCACAAGGGACCATCAGAGGGATAGTGGAGAACATGGCACAAGTGTGTGAACATGCAACAGTCTCTGTTCCAATATCAGAGCCTAGTCTGGTGGCAATCAGTATTTCAGCTGAATATGAAAATTGCTAGCATTACCTTTGGAAATACCTTAAAAGCAGGTTCAATAGAAAGCAGCAGAGAAAGGGAAACCAGATCTTGACAATAACATCATTAAAGTGCAGAATTATGCTCTGCAGCAACATTCTTGATTGATAGAAAAAGGACCTGCTCTTACTTGGCAATCTCAGAAAGCAGAGAGTTGGAAAGCTTGAATCAAGGTAATGGGAAACTTGGAAGGCTGTCAATTGTTGGATATGATATTGTATTCTAGAAGAGTTGTAAAAAGTAAATTGTGAAACACTGAATGTAAAACTTAAAAAGAAATTTGAGTATATATGATATCTAGGCAAATGGTGAGAATGGCAGGAAACATTGTGGTGCAAACATTGCTGACCTGCACATCAGTGTAAAGGAAATGGAGCAGCTCAGGCTATGAGAAGACCATTAGATGTACTGGAATACTTTCTGAGTGTACAGGGTGTGTTTGAAGGCATCCATTATGGTGTCAGAGAAGAGCACCTCCAAGAAGTGAATTTCAAACTGATAACTTGAGTTTAAAGATACTAAGTTGAGATGTACAAAAATGGTTGATTCTTAAATGCAGTGAATTTGCATTCATTTAAAGGAAGCTAGAACTCTCCATAATAAGATTAGTTACACCCTAAATCAAAAATTTATGTTAATTATGGAAATTAGGCAGATTTCTGTGGGGTTTTTTAAGGAATAAATCCAGTTAGTTTTAATTTTGGTACTGCTTGGCCAAGCTGACAGAGCCACATCTTCTGAAATGAGTTCTGAATGACTGTAGTTTCTAGTAAAATGACAGTTGGGTTAATGAACACATGTTGACAGATTGGGTTGCATGTAGGTTAGAGAGTTAAGTTTCATTGGTCTCTGGAACTATTTATATGAAAGAACACAGTTGTAACTGCACAAACTGTGAACCAGTTTTGTATTATTTTATCAGTCTATGCAGAGGTCTTTCAAGAGACAACCAGATTCTCAGTCAATTCACTACACCTTTGTGTCTCACTTCCTCTTGAAAGAGAAATTATTTGGAGAACAAGCAAGAGTTCACAATAGAGTTGATGTGACACTGAAGTAACAGTTTAGGATTTTTTAAACCTGATCCATTGGTTG
Organism: Zonotrichia leucophrys gambelii; assembly: GCF_028769735.1. Taxonomy (NCBI): domain Eukaryota; kingdom Metazoa; phylum Chordata; class Aves; order Passeriformes; family Passerellidae; genus Zonotrichia; species Zonotrichia leucophrys. The sequence goes on from NC_088175.1 coordinate 25,099,012, forward strand.
AACTTAAAGCAGAAATGAAATTCAAGAGAAAATCTGTATCACCTGTTAGATGTGGAGAGAAACACAAATCTAGATACTTTGAAAGGAATGAAAGTGAGAGGATTTAGACCTTTTCTCTTCAGCTTTTTTATTGCTTATCTAAAAATTATGAGTCAACCTGGAAAAGTTTCTCTGTTCTTTTCTCACGTTACAGATGTAAGATGAATTTTATTCAGAATCTGACTGAAAACTTTGAACATAGCTGGGGCTTGTTTGCTGTTATGTGTGTATTTCATTAAATCCTGTACTTTGTGCTAACTAAATCTGTGAGTGTCTTAAATTGGTCTGTACTGACAGGAAAGAAATGGCACTTTCTCATTTAACAGAACAGCTCCCTAGATGCAGTCAACCATGTCTGTTCACCTCAGTGCAGAAGAACACCTTTTTATTACTCTGAGTTCTGCAGGGACAGCTTAGCAAGGTTTTTTATGGCTCATACATCAATGGTATTGTTAAGCAATTTTCAATTGCAGTGGTGCACTGCAACCTCATCTTCAAATTAAGCTTCGCATTAAAAATGTACAAAGTGTACCTTGTCAGTGGATTTGCACAGTTATAATTTAAGGTGTTGTTTAGATATTGAGATTTTTCAATAATAAACATGTAAAGGCAAGTTTGGTCTTGCATGTTCCCAGACTGATTTTGCAGAGTTATGTTTTGGGAAAAAAAGCTATTTTATATACTGGTCAAACTTAGTATAAAGTGATTAATATACTTCCCTCAGTATGTTTATTCCTTCAGAGTGGTGGCATCCACTGAGCAGACTGTAGCTTATACTGCTACTGGGTAAACAAAGAAACTCCATGTATAAAATATAATTGCTTTGTGCACAAGTAGTAGATACCACACTTTTCATTTTTCACTGGTCTACATTGCTGTATTTGTTTTAACTATGAGAATAAAAGCTATTGAATTGTTAGTGTGACCAAAGGTAATTTGGAGAGTATGAACAGCAAGTTACACAGATTGCATTTTAAAATAGGGTCTGTGAACATGTTGTAAATTATTTTAGGGTTTAGATGAATGTTGCTGTTTCTTTTTCTTTTCTCCAGTGTCTGATTTTATAACTTTTTTAAAAATTAAATTAAAAATTGGAGTCCTAGCTGCAAAAGTCTGTTAGTCAGAGCTGACAGGCATGACTACTGTTTTCTAAGGATATACAGATCATCAACACATGGTTCAAACAATAATTAGTGGGTGCACTGTCAGTGACTTGCTGTAAGATATAAACTCAAATACAGCAATTTAAATTTTCTATCTTGTTCAAGCATGGCTAAGGCATATGTACAGTCTGGAATGTAATTTCTAGAGAGTCCCAGGAGATAGCTTGACGTCATTATTAGCTAAAGAAACTTTACTATAGGTGAGGAAAAGCATAGGAAAATGTCATATTTGACACTGTTATAAAACTAAAGGCAATTTCACATAGTGAAAAAGAAGCATTTCATCTTCTCTTTGAATAAAAATGGTAAGTCATCTCTCTACTAGAATCCTTCCAGCATTTGTTTTTGTTCTAAATGTTTAGTCCTCTACTTCTGCTTTTTTGAAAGAATAAATAAAAGCAAGTTTCTCGTAAGTAATTTTAAAATAATAATCACACTTTTTGGAAGCCTAAATTCATGATTCATTGTGTTGTTAAAAGGTGCATTATGCTTAATCCTGGGACTTCAGTTCATAGCTATAAGTCATAGCAAAATTATTAAATTATCATAGAACCCTGTCGATTAATAAAAGGGTATTTAATTCAGATAAGTACAAACAGAAATGATGCAAAAGATTGTATTTCACAACACAAACTCAGATAATGTGTTCCTAGGTTTTTGTGAGAAAAGTTTTGCATTCAAATTAATTTACAGTTGACAGTAATGATGAATTCTTTGTGAGCAAAGTCTGAATCAGGAGATCAGAATTACAAGCATTTTTTGCTGTTTACCTCTTTAAATTGGTTTAACAGGTTACTGTGAAGACTGTTGAGGTAAGAAGTGATGTCTGATTGTAGGGGAAGAGGGAGATTTGCTGTGGGTTTGTGCATGTCTGTTCCATTAACAAGTTTAGTATTCTTCAGTTGCAGATGGTTTAAAAAATTGTTTTGGTGAGTTGGAAGCCATTGTAGCAACTTGACTTGGAAGAAATCTTGGGAGTTACAGTTGTCAAGTGGCTAGGAAAACTGTTCATGCATACCCAGTATCCAAAGCAGCCCAAATATAAAGAATGAAAGGTCATTCTTCTTGAAGTTTGATGGTTTGTTGACATATTTTGACACACTGGTACAATGCTGAAAGGTTTTGACCTTACTGCTACACTGAGGGACTTTGGGTTTGTTTAGCTATCTAATGCTGTAGATTTTCACACATGCTGTGTTTTGCTGTGCTCCTTTTTCTCTCCCTTCTGGCTCCACTTGAATTACTAAATTAATCTTAAACAAAATAGGATGTAGATAGAAGAGAGAGTTGAGGGTGATTTTTACTGCTTAGGACTTTATATAGTAAGTTTCTTCAAAACTAATTAACTTTTTTTAAGTGAATTACTATGCCAACTTGCTAACCTTAGCAGCACTGAGTAAGATACGTGTGTTTGTAGACAAGAAGAGAACCAAGAGCAGTGAAAAATGCTATTTTCCACTACTTTTCTAGTAGAAAATGCCGTAGTATACTTTGTGAAGATGATAAAATTCTGTGTTCTTCTGCAAGTATAACAGATACAAGTGTAATATATGTATTGCACGCACACAAACACATACAGAAGCATATCTCTGCACTTTGCAAAGTCCTGAATACATTCAGCCTATCTCCAATAGCATTTCATATTAATTACTTTTGTCTTTATTTAATGACACATGAACAGTATAAAAATCAACATGTATCTTATGCAAAATTTATTTTTTTACTCCAGTTCAAAAGTAATGTTATAAGTAATGTTTAAACCTGTTATGCTCTCTTCAACTCTGTGATTGAAAAACAGACCATGAAGACATTTTAACTGAGACCATGGCTTATGCATAGCATAAGTTAATTGTTTTGCTGAGTATTGTAGATTGTTTTATTTTGTATCAAAACTAATTTTTGTCAAAGCAAAGAAGGAACAGACCATATTTTATTAATATTATCATTTGTGTTTGAGTGATTGATATTAAGTATATATTTTCATGCATTGTTCTCCTTAGGTATTGTATTTCATACAGGCATAAAACTGGGATTTTCATTATAATTTAATGCTCTTATGTAAGCCTCTTTCACTACTAGATTGTTGCATCCTGAACTTTAAAAATAGTAAATTAAGCAATTTATGTCTTTGTTTACATTATTTTCCCTTATATTTTTCTGTACTGTCTTAAATATTTTGTTGTCACAGGAAATTTGTGTAGTCTAGATGGAGCATTTTCAGCTTCCTTCTATATTTCTGCTAGGCTTCAGCTCCAGTTCTCCTGGTATTTCTCATTCAGATTAGACAAGCATCTAAGTTTATGTACGATGAGAGCTGACAGCATAGATCCTGCTATTCTTGCCAAAGGCCTGGTTGCACACACTCCACTATGTCAAAGAATGTCAACCCCCCACAGACCTTACCTTTCAGAATTCCTTGTAATTTTTAATTGACATTTACATCTGGCATTTTCAATGTATCTTTTAGTGTTGGTTCTTTATCTACCTACTACTAGTTAAAACCAATCCAAAGCAAAAAGAATGCCTTGCTGTGAGCTATGATATCATATATTTTTTATTTAACAAGGTCAAGTTGCGGGGCTGAAACTCAAGAGTGATCAGCTCCCTCTTCCTTTTTCTAACTCTGGAGGTGCTAGTCTGATTCATTTCAAATGACAATTGAAGAGGGTAACAGGCATCTAAAGTGAAATTTTACTCTTAGTACTTAGAACTCTTGTTCTAAGTACTTAGTACTTAGAACAAGGCATAAGAGTATTATTGTTACTGTGCATCACACGCAGAAGGGATGCAGAGATTTCAAGGAAATTTTAAGAATACTAATAGGGACTTTCCTTTGAGTCAGGTACTTGAACATTGAAGGTGCAAATATTCATACCTGTATACATGCAAGATATGCTAAGAGCATAATATTGTGAATGAAGTAAAACTGGCAAGTATGTCATTTAGCTACATGTTGCAGTTGTTGTGCTTCTTTGCCTTTAGAAATCTCAAGTTTTTTTTGGTTTACAATGCTAAAAGCCTAATAAATTAGTTTGAGCATAATTATCCATCTACTAGAAGTTAGAATGAAGGACTATAGTTGATCGTAAATGTCACAAAGCAAAAAAAGTAGAAGCAGCATTTTGTCACAAATAATGCTGCTTTTCTTCTAATTAGTTAATTTACATTTTGCAAATTAAGGGCAAGATTCAGACAGAAGATAATCTAGTAGCATATCATAGCTTTACTGACCTATATTTGTATATGCCAAATTTAAGTTAATTAGAAATGTAGATGCTGTTTGTTTTATCTGTCAAAAAGCTCATGTTAAAAAAAAATCTAGACACACTTTTTCCCCCAACATTTATCATCTAAATAATAGTCTTGCCAAGATGGCAGCCTCATAATAAACTCTTTTCAGTGGAGTGATGGGTAATGAAGCTTGCTTGTGAAGGCAGCGAAAAATGTTGTCTAGCCAAATGTGTGGATATGATGGCTAGAGAATCAGTGGACTTTCTCAGTCATCAATCTTTTTAGTAGCCTCTTACACATCTGAATATTTTGATAGATGATCTAATAATTGAGTTATCTATCTTTCTAACTATCAGAGTTGCATAAAAATTATTCTCACATGCTATTGAATATTATATATATTGAGCATCCAGTAAATTTTTCAAAAAAAGTCCAAGAGGTGGAGGAATTTTGTTTGTCTTAAGCAGCCTTTAATATATTAAATGATAAATTACTAGAATACAAAACTGTATGTACTAATATAAGGAAAAAATAAATAATGTCAATAGCTGATTACAGATAGGACTCAGTAAATAAAGCATTTACAAGTATGAGACTGGTGAGGTTAATACACAATCTAAGTAATTTGAAGTACAAAATGAGTGGATTCATAGTCCCTGGGCAGTTAATGGACAAGAATCACACTTCCACTCAGTTGCACAAATTCCTTGTGCCTAAATCTTGGCTTAAGGAGAAAGAAATACACTCTAGTGTACCAGGTTTCCATTCAGCGTCTGTGAGAGCTCTGAGAGAGTTCCTTTTGATTAAAGATGAGACTGAAATGTATATATTGAAACTTCCTACATTTTGTTTATTCTCAGTGATTGTACTACATGGATTCCTGTTTCCAGAGCACAAGAATCTGCTTCCCTAGAACACTAATCTTTTGTTAATGGAGGCACTGGGGATATTTGCATAAGTTGCATTAAGCACATCATCAGCTGTGTCTTACTAAAGCTTCAGAGTGGCAGAGCAAAATGCTTGTTGGTGTTTGTGTATTTTTTAAAATGCTACATTATATAATTCTTAACTTAAATGCATTTCTGGTCTGGTAAAAATTGTTTTAACAATAAGAAATACATTGTTGCATTAAGAATATTTTTCCTGCCTCAGTACCACCAGTTTATGTTCAATTATATACTTTTGTAGAGATTGTAAAATGTTCCTTCTTGTAAATTCTTGGAAACTGTATGATGGGAATTCATTTCGTAAATTATTTTCAGTTTTTTAGTACTTTTCTTGTTTCATAACTAATGCAAGGTATAAACAAGTATGTTTGATGAATAGTTCTCCAGTTGGCAAAGAGGCTTTTCTTTCTCTGTTCAGAACTAGAGTGACTTTCTTGAGGATATCAAGAAGTTATTCACTGATTTCAGAATTTTAATGGAAAAGTATCAGAGGGATTTTCTTTGTAGTTACTACCTGTTTAAAGGAGTACGAGAAAGATGTATTTTAAGGACTTGCATGTTATCATCATTTGACAACACTTTGTGAAAGTATCATTGAACCTCATGGGACCTTGCTACTGCATATGGATGTGCAAATTGAACAAACCTTGGGCTGTCTCACTGGCAGTGGTTGTGACTCTCATGCTCAGTAAGTCAAATTTTTGATGCTTATTAGTTCTTCCTAAACTAATAAATAGTTAGTTGGATAAAATTTGAGTACACATAAAGCAAGACACCGAAGTAAGGTGATTTGAGTATCAAAAATGTAAAAGTTTCCAATAAAGTTTGGCTCTGAAGTTCCACATTTATCTTGCCATCTTGCTTCCCATTTGAGTAGTCTACATTTTTGTCTTCAGTAATATTAAGATTGATTTTATGCAGTTTTAAGTTACATAAGGAAGATAAGGAAGATATTACAGAAGTATATTTTAAACCTAGAACTAAGGCATTAGAAAACAAGTTACAAAAAAAAGAGTACCTTATTCTGTTTTATTACTTCTGAATGTATAAATTCATAAACAATTAACTGGAGTTTATCAACATCAGTGTTCTGTGGCTTCTTCTGCCCTTAAGTAAATTGGCAGTTATTCTAGTAAGCATTTGTAGCATTTCTGCTAGGGAATATATCAAGTTCCTAAGCATGCACAGTGTGTTATATACAGTTACAAATATGTATGTATTTGTATACTTTATGAATGTTTAGGTCTTTGTTTAGGAAAGAGGTCTTCATTTCCCTCTCCTAATCTAAATATTAAGCATCTGTGTTCCTTCTTTTCATTTGATTAGCATGCTCTCATCCATCACTAGTCTTTGATATGAACATCAGGAAATCATGTCCTTTTATTTAAATGATAAATATGCCTTTGTCATGAATACTTACAGACATCCAAGATTTACATCTGAATTGTCAAAGTGTAACTGCTTTTCTGTTGTGTGACATTATTAGTGAAATAAAGAACTTTAATTTTTTTGATGGATAAGCCTTAAATATTGACACTGCAAGGCTAAATTAGTTGTGATGCTGCAAAAATTTTTCCTTCATCCACTGTTTTTTTAAGATGTGTTGTTTATCAACAAGAGACAATCAGCTGCATGAGAATCTCTGCAGACATTCCTATTTACATGTTCCAAACCTGTTTCTTCATGTTTCATTGTTTAGGTCTGATGTCTAGTTAGCTCTTATCAAAACTAATACCATCTGAAGTACCAGGCTTCCGGTACACACACAACCAACATGAAAATTTCAGTCTCACTAATATTATTAAAGACAAGATCTCTTTAAACCTGGGCTTTGTTTCAGTGTCTAGATAAGTTATATCTTGGAGATTCATTTCAGTGAGTGAGTCACTGCTGTTTCAATAGATGAAATACATCTGCCATTATATTCTGCATGTTTTTAAATTTAAAAAATAGCACAAATACAAGTGTTTAGATTAAAGCTTTGGTACCATTCTTACTATGTCTTGATGCTATTAAGGCAAAAAGAGCTGCTGTGTGGCTGTCTTCTTATTGTTGGAATAGTACAGCAAGTTAAAATGTTTTGTAAGACAAACACCTAGATATGATTTTATAAACTGTTTTATCATCTATTTGTAGCAAAATATGAATGTGTCAGGCAAATAGGTAATTGAATTTTAGTTCCTACAGAAAGCTAGTCTTCCTTGAAATGTCTAGGTTTACTTACACAGGATAAAACATTTTTTCCTCCTTTTCTTCTGCTCATTCATTTATTGTATTCTGAGTATATCATGGTTGAATTCATTTCATGTTGTAAGTGCTGAAATGCTGATATTCAATCTTTGAAATGTATAGTTTCAAGGTATTGCTATTTATAATCTTTAAAATTCACAAAATTGAATTTTAAAGATTATAAAATTGCAAGAGGAATTTAGTGAGGGATCCCACAAAATAATTTAAGGGCCCATGTCAGTTTATAATTGCAATATTCTGTAATGTCATATATACAGTACACTGCAATAATTGGAATTTTTCAACTTTTTTGTGTTGTTTACCTCAGAAACTTTTACAGCAACATTTCTTGTGTAGTCAATTTTTTTTTTTATTCCAAGCTTGTTTATTTTATGAAATCATGTAAAATGGAACTTAGTACTTTTTTTTTTTTTTTGGAAAGTGCTATTGATTTTAAATTAATTAAAATTACACATAATTCAGTCTTTTTGTAGAAGGACTTTTGAATACTTTTGAAAGTATATTCTCATTTACTTGCTTCAAAAGAAGAAATATCTTGGGTCCTTTTCAACCCAGCCCAACAAAGTGAAGTGGTATTTTCTGGCATACGAAGGATGCCTGTGAGTTTTTGAGACACTGAAGCTGTAACCAAACTTGAAGACAATGATGGCAATGAGCTTCTGTCCAGAGTTAATCAGCTGCAGAATTTGTAAACTGCATATGTGTCAAAGTTGAAAATGTTAGCACTCTGATAGAAGCTTGAAAAGGTTAGAGCTGATAAAAGCTATCAGCAGTTAAAGAAGGTGATTTATGGGAATGTAATGACACAAAATGCCTCATTTATCACTCATATATAGATAGGTTAAGGTTTCTGTGTCATACTTTAAAAACTTGACCACTTAGAATTGTCAAAATAGGTGCTTAATTGCCCATCATACATTTCAGTTCAAATTTCCTTTGCTTGAATTTTGGTGATTTTACTGTTTTGCTTCTCATCTGGTTCTTTTTAAAGTCATTCATATTTCATATTTATTTCATATTTGTTTCAAATGGTATGCTCAGTGCTCTGTTAGAACTTTTATTAGGTAAAGCTGTTGATTTGAATGCTGTCCAAATCTTTTGTTGATTTACAATTTCATTCAGCCTAACTGTAAGGAAAATAACTGAAGGTTTCGTTTTCTTCTGTTCTATACCACTAATTCTCATCAAGAGTTTACAGCTTTCTAATTCAATCCTTACATTTCCTCTCCAAACTGAAATATGAGATTTAAAAGTGAATCCATCAACTGGTTTCCAGTTCCAGTCACTTAAGTTACTGTTTATCTCCATGCAAATTAAATTGAATCCAAAACTACCAGTACTGTTAAATGATCCTAAAACAAAATAAAAATGTTAAGAAAAATGCACAGTAGTATGCTTTCCTTTTACTGACTTGATGTGAGGATAGCAGCAAGCAAGTCCCATAGATTTGAGACTGATTGGTTTTATTTTAACTGTTTACAATTTCATCATAGTGCTGTAAAAAAAGTAAATGCAGACATGGATAAATACTCATTAAGGTGTTATCTATAAGACAATATTTGTAAAATACAGCAACTACTCTAAAGACATTGTATTAATAGGAAAAAACAGGCTCAACTGCCAAAAGAATTTTTGATAATAAAGTTTCCAAAGATTTATTTTTCTTAACGTACTTACTCTTACTCTTTTCGAAATATTTCATTCTCCTATTTCCAGATCTTGCACAGAAAATTCTGAACAGAATAATTTCAATTTTTAATTTCAAAAACTTACCTTTTTGTTAGCTTTCACAATTTATGGCCCCAGTTGTACAGCATTCTGTTTGTTCAGCGATGACCTTCCAGGTTCGATTTAAAAAGAAGTCGGAAGCATTTGTCATGTCTGCTCGATCTTGTCCAGAGGTACCTATTGTAATTATAAAGGACTAATAAGGTTGTTTGTAATATAACAGTCTGACAACCCTAGAAAATCTTCTGGAGAGCAACTTCCCTTTTTTTTTATTTTGTCTTTCTTAAGAGAATAAAACCTCCCTTACCTTCTTGCTCTGTGTTACACTGTGTCTTTTTTAAATTAAGATGCTAAAGCATAAAGAACTTAAGCCTTGAAAAACTTAACTTAGTTTTAAAATATAAGCGGTATAATTTTCTCATTTGTAATTTCTTTTGGAAATACTCAGTACTAATGTATCTATAGTAGAGTTGCACCCTGTATTTAGTTGGTGTATGTAGAAGTGATGATGATTTAGTTAGAAGCACTGAATTTCTTTCACCATGTAACAAAAGAAACCCACTTATAACTGTGTTGCAAAAATATGTGATGCTTTAATATGGTGGTCTCTTTTTCTTGGGAAAAAATCCAAATTAAGACAATCCTATTTATTCTATTATAAGCATTAACATACTGCTGTAAGTGGGTGTTATTATTTTTCATTATATGTCAGGTTTTTTGCAATTGACTTATGATCATTTTTCCCTTCCTATGCCTTTGTCTTGCTTCCTCTTTCCTTTTTCCTCCCCCATTTCAGCATCATCCAGCAATACCACTTCTTTTTATAGACATCTATATAAGGTAAACAAAAACCCAATGGAATTTGAATGTTTGACAGAAATGTTTACCTCTCTTGTATGGTATGTAACAACACTGGAGTATTGTCAGGCTACCATACATCATTTAAATACCCTTAGACAGCAAAGGCAAAATCTTGACAATTCAGTAATCTCATCATGTGATTTCAATAAGGCTTTTTTTTCATATCTACAATTGAGACAAATTTATGTTGTGTGTATTTATGGTTGTTAAACTCAAAATTGTCTCATTTCATTAATTTTTAACATTGTGCTCTCTTAATGACTATGAAGAAATGTATTAAAATGCCTTAATTATAGGGCTAGAAGAAGAGAAAGCACAAGTCTTTTTAGCATATGATCTTTCAATTGCTCACTAAAGGATAAAGAGGGCATTCAAGCGTGGTTTAGATAACTGTCAGCAATAATAAAATGCAAGGTAGTTTGTAGAGCCTTTACGGACCTTTCAGGGAAATAGATTTAATTAAAAAACAATAAAATGGACTTTTCATTTCAAAGAAATCCAAAATGTTATAAAATTTCAGGATGCTGCTGTATTAAGAGTAATGTATGTTTCCAAAGATAAGGAAAAATTACTGAAAATACTCTGCAGACCACAAAGCAGTGATAGCTTTATTTTGTGTGTGTAAATGTATGTCCTCCAGCTTTTAAAACACAGACTATGAATAGCACATTAGAGATATTTCATGTTTTCTGAACTGTGTGATTTTACCTGGTTTGGGTTCTTCTAGTTTTAGCTTTTAATGAGGGTGGTTTTTTTAAAAAATATAAGGTGACCACTTAGCTTCTTAATGTAAAATTATGTTCTCATAATCGCCCTCAGAACAATACAGTTCCTATACTGACAGAAGTTCAGTTGCCTATTTCAGAGTCTGTAGGTTCCCATTCATCATAGTTGCCTCTCTTATATACTATGGAAATACATTTTGGAGTATATTTCTAATTTCTGCTGTTTTTCTTCTCACAGAATCAAGAATTACATTTGCTAGTAATGTTTTTGTCTATGTGGTGTGTTGAAAAGTTTATTCAAGCGCTTATTCTGCATTACCAACTTTTACTGCTTCTGGTAAACCAAGAGCAACTTACCTTACATGTGATCAGCAGTGGTTTATAAACAGCATTGACTGCTGTCATTTTAAAGTTTTTACACCTTTGCTGTGCAAAAGCCTGGTGCTTTCCTGAGGAAATTTTTGTAGGTTTTTTTTTCTCTCATTTTGGTGCATTTACTTTAATAGGTTTTAACCAGTTTGTTGTAACCAAGTACCAGACAAATCTGTATGAAAGTTGCCTTTGTGCAGCAAGGTGTTTTACAGATAAATCAACTTCACCAAAGTGCATTTTCAGCAAATGCTAAAACTTTCTCCATTTTTTAGTTAAAATTACTGGCCCAAGTACATCATAAAACTTCATGAAAATGGGACTTCAATACTGAGGGTCTTGTTATATCCTCTTGTAAACTTTTTAGTTTGGATTGTTAATTCATATCAGTGTTCACTTTGTCACTGACTGATCATAAAAATGGAAAGCATCCCTGTTCTTGGAGCTGGTCATTTTTCTTTTCTTAAAAGTAAGGATTTGCTGTGTGCTCGCTCACATACCTTGAACTGGAGCACGAATGAATAGCACAGGTTCTGTAAAATACACTGGGCATGTAAGAAAGACAGCTAAAAAGATACAAATATCTGGCACAGTTCTGTACAAAAATGCCTCTCTGTTTCCTTTATTGTGGCTTTTCCTTAGGCCTGAGGACTCAGGACCCAAGCTGCAACAGACACATGCATCATTAGCTTTGGTAATATTTTTCATGTGGAAGTGCCCCACATCATCCTGTTACCGAAGTTCTTTCTGTTTTCATCTGCTTGTGTCTGTTTCTTTCCACTCTTCCCTCTTGATATGGTAGGACTATTTAGTGTGATAATGTTTCTGTAGACTATGCTCCACTATCTAATATATATATACTATATTCTCTAATCTGAAACTGATGGGCTCCTGCAGAATCATTAGTTTTGATCACTTCTGTTGGGCTTGTAAATTCAGTAGAAACTCAGGTCAAATGTGGAGTCTACTTCCTTTGCTTTTTTACTGGTGACAATGTTGTCTGTTTACCAAACTTTTGTGTGGTTGGGGTTTTATTGCATTTGTTGCCATGACTCATACAGAGATGACTGCTTTTCTGGAGCAACTTCTGTAAACTTTGGTAGGCACACTAAGCTCTTACTGAGTGAAACTTACTATCACACAGTAGTGGTTTTTTTCTTTAGCTCAGTCAATTTCCTGTATTTAAAGACCTCTCCTTAGTGCTAACATTTTATTAAAACCAGTAAACTTTCTGTATCATTTCACTACATCAAAAAATGCAACATTCAAGAGAGGAGTGTGCATGATCTAAAAGCTTAATCTTCTTGTAGGGGAAACCCTAGCTCCTTATGTGTTTGCCAAATAGTTAGCACATCTAGCCTCAATACAAGCTGAGGGTTTCATGATGCAAGTAGTAAAGTGGCCAAGATAGAATAAAGATCTTCATTTATATTGTTATGCATAATGATTCTTAGTAACTGATTCTCATGCATGTGCCTCCAGCCAATGGACAGGGTAAGCTACATTTAAGCTGTAAGCTGTTAAGCTGTAAATGTAGCTTTGAATCTGTTCCATTGTTGATCTCATTTGCTCTCTCAAGCAAATTACTTGTTGCTTCTATATTTAGCCTTCACCACTTGTAAAAGTCTGATATTGCATAAAAATATTGCAAGGTTAAACTGTTTTTTTTTTAAACTCAAGGTAAAAGACAGATAGCAACATAAAAATATGCTCTGTTATGAAAAAATTCTTTTCTTGTAGCAAAAGTGTAAACCTAAGCACAGACATTCTCATAACTTTAATTTTCTTAGTACCATTTATAGAGTGTCAAGGAAGAGAAAAATAATCCAGAAATACTATCTGTACTTTGGCATGAAGCATTATAAAAACTACATGAAGTTCCAGATATTTTTTGGCTTGTGTTAAGGAGATAAAGGATAGGATTTTAGGAAAAACACAGATCACATCAAACTACCATTCAATTCATTCTTCTCTGTAAAATGTCCAGGAGTACAAGTTCAGAGTGAACAGTCTGTGTTCTCACTGCTATGGCGAAGCCTTCCCCATTTGTAGAAGCTCACTGTACTGTCTTTTGAGTCCTGTGTTTTCCTGCTCCTTCTCTGTATAATCATCATGTGCAGCTCTGAAAATTAATACACTTACTTGCAGGGGTTTTTTTTAACTTAATTGCCACAAGACCAGTAAGAGGTAATAGCCCTGCACTGCTGAGCCTCTGCTCTCTCCTTGACTTTAATAGATCTCAAATTTAACCTGGCTCTGTGGAATTGGCGTGGTGGGAGAATCCCCTTCATGTGTAAATCTCAGGGAAATGTCTGCACTGTAAGGTAGATCTTACCTCAGAGTACATGTATGTGTCTGAATTACATAACTTTAACTAAAATATGAAATATAAATATAATCTTATAATACTCTTTTTTGTGCATACAAAATAGTTCATATTTGCATAGTTCATATTTGAACTAACGATAGTTCAAAATTGTGCCTTGCTGTTGATATATTTCTTGTATCACATCTATAGTTGTCTCTCCCTGGATTTGCTATGATGCACGAGTGTGTCTGAACTGAAATTTTAAAAGTTTACTTTTTAAGACCAAAAAATATGAAAACTGTCATTAGTTGCAGAGAAGACAAAAGGTGTTAACATCATGGAATGTTGTTTTACCTATGAAAAAGTACACTGTGCTGCAAGAGTCTTTTCTATGACATGAGGAAATTCGTGTATAACATTGCTTTCAGTAGCTCACAATGTTTGTTTTAGAGTATTAGTCAGATTAGTAAGATTTGATTAGCGCCTATTGAGTTTTGCATAATTAAAATTGTAGCAATAGCTGAATGCTATGAAATGTGGAATGCAGAATCTTTACTGTGCCAAATGTTTGTCTCTAGGGTTTCAAAGAAGGAGTAGGGAGAAGTGGGAGAAGCTTTAAAGTCAAGTATGATGCCTAAAAATGTTTAAATTTTATTTAGATCTGTATTTACCCTTTTATAAAATATAAAAGTTAAGCATAATAGATTTTTCTGTTATATGGGTCTCATGCAGCAGCACTAGTATTATGTGCAGAGTTTCTGCAGTAGTTGCTCATTTTAAAATGCAAAGTTGTGGGATTGCAGTAATATGCCACTGTAGACTGGTTTCAGCTGCAAGTTGAAATGTTTCAGATGCACTGGGGAGAAAAGTTGTTTACTAAGTTGTTTCTTGTCTAAATGCTACCAAATGCATATAACTGAAAAAAATTATCATTGCATTTCTGCATCATGTGCCCATCATGGGTATCTACAATAAGTAGCCATCTTTTTTAGATAGAATTAATCTAAGCAGCAGAGATCTAATTCTTTTTGAAGTCAGTGGGAAACCCTGGGCTAACCTTAGTGCAAGTAAGAATAAAGCTGCTATCAGTACTAGATTTGATCTGTGTGATTTGGTCCTTTGAGTTAGGTGACTAAATAGAGAATAAGATGGATGATTGTACTGAGGATAAATTCTAGAAAATCCAAAGGACCTCGAAGATGAAAAAGGGATTGGAACATCTTTCATGTGAAGATGGTAGATCTCCAGCTGTTTAGTGTGGAGAAGAGCAGGATCAGGGAGGATCTTACTAAGGTCCATAAATATCTGAAGGGAAGAAGTGAAAATATGGAAGCCAGGATTTTCTCAGTGGTACCCAGTGAGGGGATAGGATTGAGGTACAGGAAAATTTACTGAAATATTAGAAAAACATTTTTCATCGTTTGAGACTGGAGCAGTCTCTTCAGAGAGGTTGTGCAGTCTCCATCCCTGGAACTATTCAAAACCCTACTTGACAAAGCCCTGAGCAACCAGCTGTATTTCGCCCTGTCTATCATGACTAGACCACCTCTAAAGGTCCTTTTATAATCCTTTTGTTTCTGTGTTATTTTATTTATCACTGTTTTTATCTGTATTAATTTTTTGTTTTCGAAGTCACAGAGGAATCAATGAAATGAAGTGGGAGAAAGTGAAGTCTAGAGAGCTTTATTCCAGTAGACTGATGGTTTTACATTTAATGTTAGTTTAATTAGATTAAGAAAGCCTTTTTTACATTTTAAGGATGAAAGAGAAAACTGGACTGAAGAAAATTAGGAAGATACTTTATCTACCTGTAAACGTTCTTCTGAAATCTAACAATAAGCACTAAACATCGATCCAATACCAAAAACTAAAATAATAACTTAAACAGTAGGGACTTTTTTGAAGGAACAACATAAGGAACGTAGGAAGAGGGAGGTATTTATAAGCCCTATTGGTCTGGAGTTTGGGGATCAGTTCATAGAAGAGTACACAAATGTATGCTTACAGAGTTACCCGACAGATCCTAATATGTTAAAGGTTGTAATCTTTTGAAAGAAGTTGGTTGGCTTTCCTGTTGGCCCTCCTATCAACTTTAACCTCCAACCTTCTCCGGCATGTATCACTACAAATAAAACTGCTGAGCTTTGACAAGAGGATATAAAGTCACTAGGCCATCGCACAGAAATCTCTACATGATTTTCGTTAACCTAAAGCTTAAATGAACGCTGCCTAAAGTCAGGGGTTTTAATAAGAAGTCATAAACATTCACTCATATCACTTTAGTTTTAATAATTACTGTTTTAACAGAGAAGAGAAGAAATATACATAGTAAATTATGTTTGACAACTGGAATTTTGTGGTTTTGTTATTGGTTGTCTTGAACTATTACGTGAATTGCTGTTCTTCATTTTAATGTATACTTTTTCATGCAAGCTGCATATGATATCGATATAAACATGGCATTTGTGTACAGTGTTATAAATGCATTTTTAGCTCTTGATTAAGGCAAACCAGATGACAAAAATAACTTATGTGCTTGTATTTACCAATAATAATAACAATAATAATAATAATAATCTTTAGATCTCTAGTCATCTATTATGATTTTGGCTTTTCTTTCTCTGTAGTATTTTGTGTGACTTTACACAAACCCTTTCAACAACCTAGGCATTTTGCAGGCCCCTACTAAAAGTTTTTGATAAATTATTCCACTCCTGCAAGCTGCATGTATTGTAACCAGAGCTGCCATCCACAGTATTACGATGTCATAGAATCACTCAGTGGGTGTTATTGATATGTACCATCACTAGTAGCATTAATTCTTGTGGCTTCCCTGTTCTTATAAGTATCTGATCTCTGAACATAGACTGCACCTTGCTTAAACTGTATTACGATCCTAAAATTATATCTCTTTCTAGTTCAAAACCATACCAATTCACACTTAGGTTTTCTGTCTTGTAATTTGTTATTTGCATCACTTATTTTATGGTGATGTATAATAATTCTCTTCATGCATGTTGTTCCTTCTAGATTGTCATCTTTTTCACTTATGAATATGTTATTTTTGGAGGACTTACTTTAAAGACTCTAAAAGCAATCTCTTCCTTCTGAAGTCCTTCCTTTCTGTACCCAAGCTCTGTTCTTGTATGAGCCACTCATATGTTTATCTCTTTGTCATAGTCCACTATGACATTATTAGGAAATATTTATTAGGAAGGTTTCACTCTTTATTTGATGAGGTACATACATCTTCCATACTTGGTTATGCTTTCTGTTGCTTTCCTTCACAAATGTAACTAGAAGATACTGGACAGCACTTTTTTTTCCTTTTCCTAAGTAGTTTGCAGTATGCTAGTCAGGTCTCAGTACATCCCACATCTTGTTGTTTTGATAATTCCACTTTGCTAAACAGTTAATTGGTTTTCATCTTTAGTTTGTTGAATATACATTTATTACATAAATGCTTTGCTGTTTTAGATGCATTATGCTATTGTGTGTTATCTGAGCATGTGTTTTTCTTCTGTGCTTGGACTATAACTAAGTGGTCCATAGAAGGTAGATAAGGAAAACAAGCCTTTTGTATGTCAGTTTACATACATAGGAATATATTTTATATGGGAAACCTGTTAGGCATTTAGATTTTGCAAAAGACAAATACTGATCTACACACTTGTCCTGTTGTAATGCATAGCAAACTTCACGTAGATTTCTGGTGCTGCCTGTATCCAGCAGTGGATGCTGTTTATCAAACCATACAGTATGTAAATTTTGGAATTCAGATATCCTGGAAAATTGAAGACTGAATGTAATTAGAGGGGTAACTTTTAAAAAGCTAAATGTATTTAGTTATTTCTCTCTCCCTGCAGGATTTTAGATTGCATGAGTTAATATAATATCAAGAGGAGTAAAATTTAACTGAAAATGCATTGTGAGAAAATTTGGTTACTATGCCTTTCCCCCTGTGAGAATCTTCACCTATTACTTGTATTTTCCTCTGCAATTGAGAAAAATCAGCATGATGTCAGTCTATGTTTCTTTAGTATTCCCCTTAACATTTAATGCCCATCATCTTCAGAAAGTGAGGCAGGAAGCTGACTAGATAGCTACAGGTGACTACTGCTTGAGGAGAAAGGTAAGATGAGTTAGCAAAAGTCAAAATATTAATACCTTACAGCAAAAATTGTCAGATTACTTTCTTCTTTGAGGCCACCTATATTACATTCAGAAGACTGTTACGTAGTAGACTAGCAAACCCAGACTTTAGAAAAATCACTTTCAGGTATTCAAAGTTTAGCTGGTGCTAGCAGAGATTTCTGATGCTCTCATGTAAACAGTGTCAGCTACCACACTGCTTATCCAAGCACACAGGAAAGTGTTTTCTGCTTCTATAAAGTTACAGGGTAGTTACAATAGACAGGACACCAACATCTGTCACGGCATTAGGAAGGGATTGCCTGTTGTATTAAGCTGTTGCACCTTCTAACTGGAAACTGCTGTCTGGACATTTTCAGTGTAAGAATGTATTTGCAGTGGGAAAATATAATCTCACCGTACTCAGTTACAGCTTCAGGATCATCCTAAGTAATGTATATAGAAATGGCAGAACGAAAATATGCATATAAAGTTATTAATTGAGGGGTGATTAAGATACCATGTGATATCCATAGGAGGTGTTCAGAGTGCTTTGTAATGAGCACAATAGCAATGATTAGAAGAAGGAATGCTGATCCCTTCATGCATGAAATAGTTTATCCCACTATGGAGCCCAGGAAACTAATAAAGCTTCTGTGGACCAAAGCCAGAGAGGCTTAAATTGACCAGATTAAGGCATTTTCTAGAAATGCTTGCCTTTTTTTTCCCATTTTGTTTTGCATGACTTAGGAATAAAGATCAGAAGAAGCAAAGAGTAAAAAGAATAATCTCAGTTACTCATCACAGTAGATCAATAATTATCCTTGCATTTTAAAAAATGTGATTTTTAACAGTTTAAAAATAGGAAAATAGTTACACTGAAGGTTTTTTCAGTTTTTACAGTGAATTTTAGTGATTCAAGAATGTTTGTGTTTCAAGAAATGTGGACATGATATAATCTGGTACTGATTAGAAACCTGGAAATAGGTAAGTGGAACTTAAAGGCAATGATTGCACATATGTCTTGATAAGGTCTGTAAATGTTTCTACATGAAACACACACATGAGGATTGAAAATTTTCTAATTTTTTTAAATATTTGTACCATTTCCATCTACTCTTTTCTAGAAATGCTGTTCTATATTTCCCTATCAAAAAAACTTAACAAAAGTAAATGCCATAAATATACCTTGGAATACTAGACAATATATAAAAAATTCTCAGATTTCTTTCATATATGCTATGTATTTTTTCTTTCAAGCCATAGTTCTGAACATTGACTCTTTAAATCTTATTATATATTGTTTGTATGAGAATGAAAAAAATATTATATGCTGTGTAATTTAAAACTTCACCATTTAGTTGCTGGTATTTTCCACTGGGAGTGAATACCAAATTGAATGTTCAAAGGAGGTAGACTTTGTTTTAAACTATCAATATATAACCCCTGAATATTAGTGCCACATAATTGCTTTATCCAATTAGAATGTAATATCTTAAACTGAAAATTTGAAAGAAAACTTCAGTGGGAACTAAAGATTTCAATTGCTGTTTCATGTCATAAAATTAGTGAAGAAAAGGAATTCTTCAGCATTCATAAAGAAGTTTGAGAAGAAATCGGAACAGGAATTAACTTTACTCTTTCCCTGCTTTGTATTACAATTACAAGGAAATTTCTATTTGCTGAAACTTAGTATGATATGATTAAGTATTCATTATGCAAGTTTTCATAAGATTTAACCAAACGAAGAAATGGTCATTTTGTTAAGGGATAAGTTGATGTCATATCTGCCAATCTCATGGAAAAATATTCAGACAACAATCCTGCCTTTTGCAGGTATACCCTTCTTTTTACCTAGGACAAAATCACAGCATACAATGATCAAATTTCAGGCTTTCAACATAATTGCTTCCAAATACAAACATGTTGTACATGTATAGCAGTGAATAACTGTACTAACTTACATGTTAAAAACATACAAGCACTGTTTTGACTTTAAATCTTTTATTCAAATAAGGATAACATATTAGCATTTGCCATCAAAGATTTAAATTCTCATTGTCTTCTTAATTCAAAAGCAAAAAGCCATTTGCACCTGTAGGCCATGGGATAAAATCACAGAAATTGGGGGATAAAAATGCAAAATTGTCCTCTGACTTTCATAGTTTTCACATCTCACACTTTTTTCAGCCCAATATTTAATGGCAGAAATAGTTTAACTGAGGTTTTAGTGCTCTATTTGAGGTAAAGATTACCCACCTTCAAATATTGTCCTCACCCCTAAGTAATCCAGTTTCTTAAAAGGCATGTCTGCAGAGAAGGAAATAGAAATCATTATGAAGAAAGCCTTTTATAATGTGATTTTTTAAAATTCTGTTTTGTGCTGTTATCTAGCATTGACTTTTGGAATACAGCGCCTCTAATGCAGTTTTACATCATACATAATTAAACTATGGGACTCACTGCAACTGAAAGTTTTCAAAAACAAGAAGAGTGCTAAAACACAATATTATAGCTATTAATGATAACAAAAAATACTTCAATGTTACATGAGGTGAAGTATAAATACCTAGAAGATGGGAAAGACTTTTTAAAGAAATCTTTATTTGTCTTGCATAAAAGAGATGTGGAGCAGATACATTGAAGATGGTATTTTGAGATTTGTTTAATTATGTTTGTTCTTTCAAAGCAGACTAGTTACTGTCCAGAATGAAAGACACAATTTGGAACAGTTAATCTGGTATTTTGTGTCATTATTCTCCTTAAATTTGATTATATGATTTTTATATTTATGTGAGTGTATGTTTTAAAAACATCTCATTCCTATAAGCAGTATGGATTAAGAATAAATTCTCAACCTGGTTTTTCTATTTCATGTTTGGAGATGTTTTGTTTGTGTAGGAAGTGGCTTAGGAATGAGCTACCTCCATCTTCTATTACACATCATCTTTGTTAGTGTTTACAATGTGTATTGAAACTACACCTAGAAGTTCCAGTAAAATATGCTAGAAATTGCTATAGAACAGAGCAAGAGATACTTAGTTGTACAGAGTTTAATGTTCAAGTATAAATACACAAGTCAACAAATGTTTACAGTGCAGTGCAAAGAGGCAGTAAGATAATATTGGTCAGCAAAATATTCACTGATCTGAGTACATCAGAAGCCTGCTAAATTTTTCATGTTTTGACAGCTGAGATATTTAGAGGAAAATAACAGATTGCTTTTGTTAATGCTTTTTGAGAATTATTTCTAACCTTGAGAGGCAATTGGGGATAAAGAATAAAGGTGGTTTGCCAATTCAATGCAGAATTTGACAGCTTGCTAGTGAATGGAGAGAGATGATGGAAACGTGAAAGGCTTATAGGTCTTCCTCTGTAACGGTTCTCCACTTTCCAGATACAAAGAAAGAAATTACATACTTAAATAGTCACACGATTGCTTTGCAGAGTTGTTTTGGATGGAGATAAACAGAGCAGACTGCGCTGATCAAATTCATGAAGAGGTACTTTGCTTCTACATTTAGAGGAAATTAATGCTTTTAAGGGAACTCATCTGTGTAGATGAAATGAGAAAGCAGTAAATAATATAATGACACCCTGAAGAAAGAATTAGCCAGATTTAAACATTTCAGATATAAGGACCTTCAGAGAGAACTCCGAATGAAGACTGATGAGAGGACTATAGGTGTTTTTAATAAACGAAAATTATTAAGAAAGATGGGTGAGAAGAATAGAGCTCCACTTAGCTATGTTGGTAATTACCTAGTTATGGAATGCATAGAGCAAGTTGTCAAGATACAGGCCCTGGCATTAGTTTGAACTTTCATGAGACATACCAAAAGGTTGATCTTATCTGTCATCCCATACGTTACTGGCTTGTGCACCGTGAAAAGGGAAGAACTCAAGTGTGGCTTTAAAAGATCCATTAAAATTATGGCTCAAAATGTCCTTGTACCTTTACCAGCAATGAAATTTCCACCACTGTTGGTTTGATAACACACCACACGCTCATGAGTTAACTCCCAGAGAATCTGGTACCTGTATTCTAAGTGGAGTGCATCAGCAGAGAGACACCTCTTCAAATCCTCTTGCCATGTTCTCAGGTTCATATTTCAAGATTGTACCCATAAATGCAATGCCTATCTGCATTTCACAATACCTGTGGAAATGCACTGAAGGAGTAAGGTAGATGCACTCACTGAAGTTGTGCTTAAGCTGGTGTTTCTGAATAAGATTATCCTGTGTAAGATATAAAGAGGCTAAGCTCAAAGCCCTTGGGAACTTCCTTGAACAGCTGTGGAAAAGTTCTGGAAAATAATCTATAAGACATGCAATTGCAATTCTAAAATAAAACCCAAATACTCAGCAGCAGGAAAGCCATTTTCAGGCTGAAACATTTCGGAAGCTCTGGGCCTGTGAAACATAGACTAAAGCAGTACATCAAGTCCAGGGGAGGTTTGCATAGCCTTCTGCTTGCAATACAACTGATACTGAATTTTTTAAACTATATTCATAGAAATTTGGTGGTGGAAAACTCAGACAAAAATAATTAAACTGTGTTCCTTTGTTAATGAAATAATTTATTGTTCTAGTTGTTTCTTATTTTGGAGCAACTCTTTCTTCTGTGGTGTATCTAAACTTTAGCTGTGATATCATCCAGAACTGCAACCTGCTGGTTAAATTTATGACCCTGGAGATTGTTGGTCATGGAAGATGCAAGAATAGCAAGAGAAATATTCTAGCAAAACCATACTGACCAGATTTGGAAGGTAATCATCTTCTCACTTTTAGATGCCTGGTCTGCACATAACAAGTTTTGTGTCTACCATCCTACATTACAAATAATTGGTTTTGTTCTTTTCCCCACCCTACAGTGGTAGTATTAGAACAACATATTATGTATTTGATGGGGAAACATTAGTGCTGCCATTTGACAGGGTTCTAGGGATTTTGTTTTTATTCAAATGGTTTTGATCTAAATCATAATACTGTTTGATTCCTAGGCCTGAAGATAGAATGAGAAACACTCCGCAATGTTTCAGAACTGAAACAGAAAATAGCTAAGAAAACTCTTACTTTGAGATTTAATGAGATAAACCTGATTTTGGAAACTTGTGAAACCTTAAAAAAATTTAGGGAAGGCAGCGAAGGCAGTACAAGGAGCTTTACATTAAGTTACAGCTGTTACTTGATCCCCTTTATTTTCTGCATTCATAGCATAGACTGCCCAAAGCTTATGGACTTTATGAATCTGCATTTCTGCATATGGAAACTATTCTTCTGGTACCACAGTGTACTTCTCTGGATTCTGATCTTTTCCAGATCAGTGGTTAGTATGTGATGTTACAGGACAATGCAAATTCCATTGACTACATCAAAATCTGTATGAAGTATATCTGTGTATCAGGTGTGGTCTCACAGAGAGTTAGTAGTAGGTTTTCATTGTTGCCTTAGCAAAAGATGTGTGATGCTTTTGTTTTCCTTACTTGTACACTAATTTTAATGTATTTTCTCAGTTCTCTTTGGGCTTTGATAAAATTTTTTAACTCAACATGACACACATCTTGATAGTACCAACTCTAAGTTTACTGCTTTTACCAATAAGCCCTATTAACTTATTTCTCTAGTCAAGATACTTAAAATATTTTTGAAACTTTAAAGTACATGTGGGATCTGTCATGTAGGCTCTCTGATTTTTCACTTGGAGTTTCTAGAACTATTTGCAGCTTTTAAATAGGTGTATGTCCTTCACATGCTTTAGAGCATCAGTTCTTAAATTTCTCTTTCTAAATACATGCAATGAGGGGGGAAACTGCCACTTTTTAAGAGGGAAAAAAAATACCTTCTAATTTTATGATCAGCTTCAGCTGGACATGACATTCTGAAAAGCTCATGCTTTGAATAAAAGGGAAGAGGAAAAACCTTGTGAAAATGTTTACAGATCAGCATTTTTCAATAAGAACTTAAAACATCTGAAATTATTTTGTGTAAATGAAGAAAATTAAATCAGGGCAAATCTGGGAAAAAAAGAGAAGGAGGTGAAAAAGGAAAGTATTGGGATAGTGAGTATATTCCTGTTGTTAACAGGAATTTAAGCCATTCCTATTATAAAACAGAGTGAGTATGTGTGTGTTGTGAAAACAGAGCTAGTCTTTTTTAAATTAAATGTAATTGACTCCTTTGATCTGTGTATACTGCAATCTGGCTATTTTATGTGTGTTAGCCTCTGCAGAAGAGGAAAAATTGAGATTTTTTTTCAGCAGTTACCTCTCTTTTCATGCTTTGAGGTGATACTTTCCAAAGTCTGCATTTAGGGCCTTTTCATTTAAAGTTTAAGAACAATACTACTGTTAGTAGTCATATGTCATTTGATTATGGGAGGAAGAAGAAACACAATTTCCACATGAAAAATAACATTTTTTCTCTACTTCCAGAATAAAATATTAACACAATAAAACACACATAATTGTTACTTCCCCAGCAGACTGTGCAGGGTGCCTGAGCTAGAACAATAAATAGTATGGAAAATGATAATTTTTGTAGCATTCTCTGGATGAAATAATTGCTTTTCTAGAGACAGTGAGTACTTAGCCATTAATTGCATTGGGCTGGAATTTTACCTCCTTGTGTCAATGGTTCCTAATGGAATCTTTCCTCCTTTGTGACATCTGGTTTGCAAGGCTTGGCTTCAAATCAAGAGGTACATAATTTTGTTATTTAGGAATGACTAGGAGCCTAGTAATTGAAAAGTTAATAAGAAACCTTTTAACACAAAATTCTGAAAGTATCATAGGTGCTGATAATGTATTTCTGTACTCTGGGATTCACTGTTATTGTCAAAGGTTTGTATCAAATTCAACCTGATGACCTTGTGTTTCGGAGTCAAATTCTAGATTTTGTTTAACAGTTTTACAAGAACCATTTCATTGGAGTTACACTGTCTTGTAAACCAGATGACCAAAGTGTGGTTTCATAAATCCATGTATTGGAGACATTAATGCTGAAGGCATCACTGAAAACTGAAGGAAAGTTATTCTGCAAACTACGAATGCACAAGCACAAAGTGCCCATGCATTGCTTTGTTGTGTTTGTCGTTTGCAAAAAAACCAATGTTTCATGCAAGAAATTGCATCATAAAATTTGAGATTTGAAATACAATTAATTTCCTTAATCATATGGGTAGCTACAAGGTTACTATGGTAACATTGTTATGTATTTTTCAGTTACTTTAAGGAAGAACTATGAAATAAAGAGATGACTAATCATCAAAGTGCTGTATGCAAAATAGACAATGTTATGATGATTTGTGGCCCCAATCAGCACACAGTGATTGGTTTAAGTGCCTACCTTAAGTGCCCGCCTTGCTTGCCCATGATTTTTGTACTTAAGACATTTATATACATATAGTGGAATTTCTGAATGAATATTTCAGAGGTTTTAATAGATGTAATGTTATTAATTGTCTTTGAAACCTGTATGTTATATTACCTAGTGGATGCAGCACTTGGAGATTAATGTTTTAATGTATCTAGGTTGTTTTTTTTTTTAACGTGGATGAAATGGATGTTTAATTCTAAAGATGCAGAATGAACAGAATTGATTATGGAACAGGAAATTGTTAGAAACTAAGCTCTATTTTTATCTCTTCCAAGGTGCAACTATTGTGGGTTTCGGTGGAAGAGAAGTTTTGCTTCTTAAGATATGTGAATGCTCCATATGCAATTTTTAACCTGAAAGGATAAACTGATTTTCTGTTTTAAAATTTGAAGTTATAGGAGATATAACTTCAAAGTGAATAGTGAATCAGAGCTATGTTTATCCCTCTTATATGTCAGAGTTTAAGTGCAATGTTTTATGTATACAGTCATCATGACAGTTAAAAAGGCTATAAAGAAAAGCAATTATATAATTGCTTTAAAGAATTAAGTACCACAGATAAAGGCTTTTAGAAACTACAGAGCGGTTTTAATAATTATATCACCTGAAGTAAAGCTGCAAAATTATGTCCTAATTATTTGCAATGAGTAATTATCTATAAAGTTGTAAGCTTTAAAGATTTTATGAGAGAGTAGGGGAGTTCTTTGATTTATTTTTTCCCCCACACACACTAAAACAATACCCCATCATTTTCTATTTTAGCAGTTTTCACAACTTAAACATTAAATTCTTATTGTTGCTTTCTGTTATATTAGTAGTGTGTGTTTTGCAATTCTAATCTTCACGTTTTTCTTTCTTTATCACCGAAGCAGGCCTTTTGAAGCCAGGGAATTTTTCATAGCAATATTGACAGTGTTCGCATTTGCATGATGACAGCCAAGGAATGGAGCAGTAATTTTTGAAATTGCAGAAGTATTTAGAACACTGATAAAAGCTGAAATATATTTTTGATGGATTGAAGTTAAGCATACATGATTTTTCCTGCTGTCAAAAGGCTCTGAATTTAGTGAATATTTGCCTGCTGTGAGAATGCAAGATTAACATCACAACCATCACCCGGGCACCCAAACCCTGCAATTTAATAGCTTTTTAGGTTCTTTCCTTTTTCTAAACAGCAATTAATCTCATTTTAGTACAATTTTCTCGTTTCTGAAGTCGCTCATTGAATCGCTGTTTTGTTCATATTTGGCTTCAGCTCCTCTGCATAGTCATTAAAGTCCCAATTAATGTCACCTTTAGCTGAAGAGTACTCATTTTTATTGAGAAAATGACAGTTGCTGCCATGAGTAGTGCAGTGTAATATACATTAATTGCCCTGTAACACTGGTAATTACGAGTTTTTCAAGCCTCTCAGTAAACTGTCATGCCTAGACAAGACTGTGCTAAAATAGATTACTCATTAGGGAGACCTGTCCTGTTTTCTGGTGGGTTCTTAGTGTTGGTTTAAAAAAAAACTTGAGTTTGAACAAATAGTTGCCAAAAGCAATTTCCTACAACAACATGTCTGTGTTCAGTTTTCCAGCCATCACTTCAGCCTGCGGTCAGCAAACAGACAGGGTGCTGTGGACTCTAGAGATGTCAAGATTTTTATTTAGGTGGATCACAAGGATAAGCTTAGTAATGTGTAATTCAGTGCTTGATATAAATGTTATTAAAGCTGCCTTTTTCAATGTGGTGTTTGTAACAGGTCTGCCTGGCATTTTAGAAGAGCAGTCCACATCATCAATATTTTATGCTCCAAAAGACTTTAACACAATGCTCCAGACTGTCCAAGCAGCTGGAATTACTAAACCTGTTCTCAGATAATTCTGTGGAGGAACATAAGGGATTATGTTGTATATTATGTGGAATAAGTATCAGATCTTTCAGGAGCTGTATGGCATTGCAAGATGTGTATTTTTAAAAACATAGGAAAAAAATATGTGGAAATAATTGGGCTAATATTATGGCCACTTGGCAAATGAGGCTTTGATGCATATATTATTAGAAGACCCACTTGCTGATTGGCTTGGGAAATGGTGGGAAGCAAGGGATGTATTTCACTGCTTTCTCTTTCTGTTGCTCTCCTATGTTATGTTTGTTTTTAAGGACAAAATAGTCTCTTTTAAAGCTCATTGCAGCATTGAACTGACAAAAGAAAACCTTTGTTTTATCTTTGTTATAATACCTGCTTTAGGCAATCTGCTCTTTTGTGCTCTCTCTAAATGAATTTTGTCACAGCCTTTCATATTCTTCTGTGGTGATGAGCTAATGAAAGTAGATAGTACAATTTGTGCTGACCAGGTAGCAACTGCCAGCTTGCAGCTGAGAATAGTTCAGATAAACAAATAAATAAAATATAGCGTTATATCACTGATTTATCCATTACATAACATTAATAGTGAGAAACCTTGGTGTGTTTATCTGTTTGTATTGGTGTGCATTTATCGAATTGTTTATGACAAGACTAATTGGGGTAATTGTAGACACTGAAATTACCTGTCAGCTATATGTAACCACACTCCCTTTCTTTCTGACAAATGATGACAACTGAGGGACCCCGTAGCATTACTCATGATGGCTTTTCGAGTGGTAATAAGGACAATAGGGGCCCTGGCTAATTTGACATGGACAGCCTTCACAACAAGAAGCCAGCTAAATGACTTGTCAGTAGGGGAAAGAAGTCAGAAAAGTAATGGAGTCCCCCATGGCGCTCTGACAGGGAGATGAGGCAATTTCAACGGAAAGTGAAAAGGCTTCAGTTTGTCAAGTATTTAGAACAATCAGAGAACAGCTAGAGGCTGGAACCTGACAATAAATTTGTGAACCATGGTAGCAGTTTCATATAGGTCAGTTATTTCATAATGGCTGTGAAGCTTTCAGAGGTTTCTGCTTTCGTAGCATACTTCACATCAGCCAACTGGTGCTTTGTCACCTTAAATTTGTGCTTCACTTTACACAGTAGGAATAATGGTAAAGGTTACAGAGGAACGGCAGTGTAAGACAGCATGATCTGCAGACACCAATCTGTTGAAAAGTAAACAAAAATTTAGATAGTAATACTGTGATTGCATCGATTACAAGCTAGCGGTGTTAACATGTTCTTTATGATTTTGGCCTGCATCCTTTTTATGGACAAGTAAAGCACTTAATTTCTCATGGACAAAACCAATACAACAAAAACCTCTGTTCCTATCCTTTCTCCCCACTGAACAGTTAAAATTTCTTAAGGTTCATTTCTTCATGCTTGTTCTTTGATGTATTCTGGTTCTATGGTTTTGACATCTGAGACACTGTTACTGATGATACAAAAGAATTGTGATTTTTTTTTTGACTGCTCAGCAGAAGATGATTTTCCAGTGTGTTTTTTAAAAAATCACAACCTTTCAGAATTAAATACCAGTTCTCTGTCCCAGTGATAAGAGATCTTTTTATCTATGGCTTCAGGAGTCTGTTGGGTTGGTGTTATTGGTTGAGAGGCCTTTTCATATCATTGGTTCTTACCCGTTTATTTTTGTTGAGATAAAAGTCAAAATATGATTAAAGCATTGTTTCAGTACCACACTGTGCCTCCTGAACTCCTGATGCAGGCTCCTAAATTCTTTAAATGCGTTTATGAATTGAGCACAGATGTTGTGAGAAGTGTCAATTTGTCCTTTTTGGCAGAGATTGTTTTGTTAGTAAATAGGATTGAATATATTCATTTTACTATTTTTCTTAGATTCTGATCCCTTCATTTTACCAAATGTTCTGTTTCTTGCAGATTTTAAAGCTAGTGCAGAACTTTTTGTTTTCTCTCTTGCATAAAGGTCTTAGAATAGAACCTTTCTGTGCCATATTTAAAAAGTTAAGACTGCTTTATTGACACATGTTCGGCTCCCCCCTCCGTATCAATCACCCTTTTCGTAATTTTTTCCTGCCTGATTTGAAGGAAATTTAATTTAGGCCAGCCAGGAACTTGGCCTTTGATTCCCAGTATCTGAACATTGCTTGTTTTGTAATGATTTTGCTGGGGAAATATGCTGGTAAGTTGAAGGACCATGTCATTTTGCAAGATGGGTCATTGAGTCAGAGGTAATAAATGTATTTCCCCTCTCCACAAAACAAACAAAAAAACCACTTCACCCATATGAGGTGATCTTTTATGCATAGTATGTCCACACCTGAATCTCCTTTTATTCTGGTGCTTATTTTTATCTAAGTTTGCCAAGTATTCTGCCTATTTATTTTCTGGAATTTTCTCCAGCAAAATTAAAGAAATCATCGACATATGTTAAAGCATCTATTAGCATGTGGGGCCGTGGCTGGTGTCACTCTAAAGATTTTGGGATGTTTGATCATGATATGATCTACACAGCACCAGGCTTACTGGCATCAGATGGGATTCATCTTTCTCTAGAAGAGAAGAGGGTCTTTGGGTTAATTGGGCTCAAGGACAGAGCTTCCCCCCCTTATGATGGAGCAGGCTCACCTGTGCTAAGCTGTGGAATGACATGCCAAGGCTAGATGGACATGGTGCTTGCTCTGCACAAGAGAAGTTGCCCTCTAAATCAGAGATGGATTAAATGGGAAGAACTCTCTCTGAAAAACAGCCACAAGCAGGTTGAAAGTTAATGAGTAAGAACCAAACACCAAGGCAGCAAAGGGAATGTTGTGGCTGATGTCTACTACCGACTGTCCAGTCAAGGGGAAGCTATTAATGAACCCTTGTTGCTCCAGCCACAGAAGGCATTGCACTCACAGGCTCTTGTCCTGCTGGGGGAGTTCAGCCACTCCCAACATGTGCGGGAAAAGTAGCACAGTGAGCTGTAGGCAATCCTGGAGATTGCTGGAATGCATAAGTTCTTGAGCTGGGTAATAGACAGACGTACCAGAGGGGGTGCCGTACTGATGGTCACCAGTGCAAGCAAGGTAGTCAGGAACATCAAGATTGGAGTGGGATAAAGTGCCTGGGGTAAAGTAGTTGTGCCCTGGTGAAGTTTGCAGTCCTAAGGAATATGGGTCAGGCAAAGAGTAAAGTCAGGCCCCTCAATTTTTAGGAACTCAAACTTCAGCTCTTCAAGGAGTTAGTCAGGAGGACTCTCTGGGAAGCTGCCCTAGGGGACAGGATGAGAGTTGAACAGAGCAGAACAGAATTGTCAGATCTTTAAAGACTCTTTCCATTGAGTACAAGAGCTCTCCATCTCCACACCTGAGAAATCAGGCAAGGAAGGCAGGACTGGCATAGCTGAGTGAGGACCTGCTGGTCAAACTAAGGGGTAAAAAGCAAATGCACAGACAGAGGAAGCAGGTACAGGTGCCCTGGGAAGAGCATAGGGATACTGCGTGGTTGTGTAGGGATAGGGTCAGGAAGGCCAAGGGGCTGGAACTTTGCAAAGGATACAAAGACTAACAGGGCTGCTATAGGTATTTCAGTCAAAAAGGGAAGGTCAAAGAAAGTGTGTTTTATAGAAGTATGGATTGTGTTTCAATTGCACCAGGAGTTTGCAAGACTTTTTCTCAGTGTAGTGACAATACCTTGATATAACATTGCTGGCTAAAAAGTGTCCCTCATAATGCCTTTTATATCTTTCCTTCAATAAGAAATTTCTTTCATTACTAAGTTTGATTTAGGAGGTATTTTCAGTGCTCTCATCACATTTAGTTGCTGGTCTTAGAGGAAGAGGATTCCTTCTTTTTTTTTTAAATTTCTTTAAAGGCCATTGCCTATTTAATTTCTCACAAAACATATTAGAACTTAAGAGGACTGACAGAAGTTATGCCTTGTAGCAAGAAACACCTATTTGAGAAAGAATGTGAACAATTTAGTTCTGATGGAGGACATACAAGAATATTTAATTATGCAGTGGATTAATTTAGCTAAACATGGAAATCTCAGGATCAAAAAAGTCATGGCAAGTTATTCTTTATCTAAAGTTTTATGTAGAACAGATAATATTTGTAGCAACTTGAATTAAATAATTGTACTCTTCAATGAAAGTCAAATGGAAAATGCTGATTAAATTCTGAAAGGCATTAAATAGATATATAAGGTTTTACACTGAATTTGAGGGAAATAATGGCAACTTTTTTCCGTTATCAGACCTTTGAATACTTGGCAGGATTATGTATTGCTATGTACTTAGGACTTCTTACAAATATTGCCATTGTATAATGCTACCTGTGTCAAAAGTACAACATAATATCAGTGAAGAAAATGTTGGTTTCTTTTTATATGGAAAGTTATACAGAAATAGTAAAAATCTGGTTTTTTACTTCTTTCTACGTCTGACTAAAGTATAACCAATATAGCCAATGACAATCTCAATTCCTGCATTGAGTATCACTGGAATAGAAATGCAGAACAAAAACATTTATACCAAAACTGGAAACAGATCTGTTCATATCAACTGTATTTCTGTTACAGCAGATATTGCCACATGAGTTTAGGGGATGTGCATATCATAGTTCTGGGTTTTCTTAAGTGTGAAGTCATCTGCAAACATAAAACCCTTTCCACCTATACTCTGCCTATTACTTTGAATTAATGAAATTAAAGTGGACAATAGCACATTTTAGTTTTCATGGTTACTAAGTCAGAATTCTTTTTAAGTTCACAGCCATTAGGAAAATTTCCTGCTCTTCCCTATTTCTTTATTAAATTGAAGAAGGAGATGTTTTTACAGAAGTACAATATACCGTGTTCAATTTGTAAATGCAGAGCTCTTTCACAAAAAAAAATTTGTCTAAAAAAAAATATGTCTAGAACCTTTTGTACTGTGTAATGCTAGCTGCCCATTCTACATTCTTGCAATGTATTTACTTATTTTATTCCAAAAAAGCAGTCATTGCCTGTGTATTAGCAGATATAAATAAGTGATGGAAAAACTGGGGCAGTATATACATTGCAATATAAAAAGCTTTACACAGAGAGGAAGTAAATATAGTTAGATATGATTAAACTACATATAACCAAGACTTTGTATGTTTTTAGTAAAATTTTTAATTGCAAAAGAAATATAACTTATGTGAACTGTACTTCCCCAATATGTAGTCTTAATAATCCTCTAAACCCTCCAATCCAGTAAGTACAATAATTCATTTGCTTTCTCCATATGTGCTTTTGTTTCTTGGGAAACTAAGGAAGTAGGTTGACCATTAATTAAATAGACACTGGTACTCAAAAATCAGGAGAAGCATCTTCCAGATAGAAGGGAAAAAATGAAAAAAGTCACTTTTTCTGGTTGGTCCTCCAATACAAGATGGAGATCCATAAGTTAGTGTGTTCTATGCTTGAGTATCAAAAAGAGAGTCTTTTTTTAATGGAAGGTAGTGTGACTGTTTATTTCTTTAAAATAAGGAAACTCTCTGTTTAATTTCTTTAACGCAGCATTGTCATCTTTGGCTAATCCAAGTTGAACAGTCTGCTTCCTACTCAAGTTTCCACAGAAGTTTAAAACCCAGGAATGCAAGAGATAAGCATATATGTGCCAAAAATGTAGATAGACTGTCATTTTGTAGGTAGTTGAGAAGGAAAAATGTATGTATGTATGTGTGTAGATACATTTATTGATAAATAATGATACATAAGCTGTCAAATAGTGATACATAATCTTCACACTTTTTAAATTAAAATCTTCATGGATACTACAAACATCTTTCTTACATTATCAAGTGTAAGATCTCAGCACTGATCTGAGATGATGGCAGTAGTTAGAAACTGGATCACTAGGTCTCCCTGTCAATTTTACTGTACTGTCATTCCATAATAGTCAAAAGAGGTGGATGGATTATGTTTTATACAGAGTCCAGATTCATATGTAATGTCTGGAGACACATGTAACTATCACTAGAAAATGGAATGAAATAAATTATTCTGATTAAGTTAATGGCATATATGAAAAGTCTGTCCTAGTTAGTTTATGTAGTATTAAACTGTCGTTCCAGTAATTGGCAAAGCTTGGTACTCAGATACTTGGAAATAATCAATACAGATACTATGGGAAACAATCAACTGCATTTAGAAACAATATTGATAACTAAAATGCCATTTGCTATTTTTATTTGGGTTTCTTATATTTAGATTGTAATTTAACTACCGTCTAATTAGTTTTAACTTAGTTCAATTGGAAGAAGTAAAACCTACTTACTAATAAATGACACATGTCATAAAGACACATACAACCTTCTTATTTCCTCTAGGTCAGTCATGCATGAACTAATGAACTGAATTTTTGTTTCTCTCCGTATTTTAAGAAAACGAATGCAATTTAATTTGTCCTTTTCCCCCTCCCCAAATCAAAACACAGATACAAGCTTTTTTTTTCCCTAGCTGCATTCTTAACTGTTAAAAAATCCTAAAGCACTTGATCACATTGCATTTTAATTTCCAAGTCATGTGTTGTATTAGTGACGTGCACATGTTCCTGATTTCAGCTGAAAGTTCTCAGTCTGTTTAGCAGAACACCAGGCTGGCACGAACAAGGTCCTTGCTAGGTCAAAGGCCTGAAGTTTACATCTTTCTTAAATCTGACTTTTGTAAAATAGTAAGAAGCGCAGGTCAGGGCAACTAGCTGATGGCATTGCCTCTTACAGCCACTGATTAGATTAGCCCAACATTTATCAACTACACAGAGACTAACACTTAACCTTTTACTGAAGAATTTTGATGTATCCTTATTTTTTAATGAGGATGTTATTGTCCCAAAGTGTCCCTTAAAGCTTTAGTGCAGATTGTTTTCTCCCATTTAACTGACTAACAGGCTTTAAATGCTTTATAATTCAAAGTGTATTGTTTATAATTGTGCTTTGTTTTGAGGGTAGAGGTTGAGTAATTTTTCCCTGCAACAATGTTTTTCTAACTATTATTATTTTATCTGTTCGGTTCTAAGATTTTGCTTGTATGTGTTCCATTGAGCTAAATTCCAAGATGCAATTTATAATTATCTTGAATGCTGGTTGTTTTTTTAATTGAAATCATTAACTGAGAAATATTTGCAGTAAGATTTCTTGTTAGAAAATATGCAGTAACTAACTACTATGGGTTTACCTATTATCTGTTAATTGTATTGGACCTTGATCACCTGAGTTTTGAAAACTAATTCACATCTTTGCCAGGAGAAAAGTTGCCTGTGATTCCACATCTTGCAGTCTGGATTTAAGGTTTTCTTTCCATGTTGGAATTTGGGACCTATAAGTGATATATTTTGTCAGTTACAAGTGTGATCATCTCACAAGAGAGTTGAGCTAATCCCAGATTTGCAAATTGATTGGAATAGTTGCAACTCTTGCTGTGAGAAAGTGGCAGGCAGGTAACAAACTTCCATGATCATGGTAAATGCAGGATTATACAATTTCTGCATAGGCAACAGCAGGATCTCAGTGCCATACCGACGTGAGCTGCAGGCACCTGGGGACTGTAGTCACTACAGGTCTGTGTTGGGATCATCCAAGTCCCAGGATTGGCTGAAACAGATTACAGCAGTGGCAAACTGTGATCTAACATGTGGATTATCAATAGCCTAGATGCAAAAAAACTGAAATAACATTATGTGTGATCTGTAGTAGAGTACTTACATATGGTTTAATGTCTACAAGGGAAAATAAAAGCAGTAGGTCACAAAAAGTTTTACCATGCTGCTTTATCTTGGAATGTTTCTATTAAATAGTAGAATTAACTAACTTTTGCCTGCTATAGTTTAGTTTTGTAAATCCTGAGAAGTTATGGAGCAGCTGGAACACAGAACCTATTACTGGCCTTTGACTCCATGCATGCTACTTTGTGTTGCAGTCATCATGTGAACACAGATTTCCATAGGATCCCCCATCAAGGGTACAATTTAGGGACTTGGTTAGCACATGGGAGTGTATGACCACATTTCTGTACCATGTACTAAAGTGCACTGATAATAGTAAGGAGGACCATCAGCAGGCTAGAATAGTATCTGCTGCTTCTCCTGCTTAAAAGGTATAAAAGCTCCAATCTGAACAATTACTATCTCTCATTGCTCTCTCAGTATGTGGAATGAGAATTTCTACAAAGGCCCAATTTCATAAAAGGTTGGTGTAGGGCATAGGCCTTTTTCACTACTAGCAACATTATTGTCTCCTTCCTATGTTAATGTGATGTCAGTAAAGAAGGGCTCAGACTCATGAAATTAAGACTTAGAGTCATGAGAACTAGAAAAAACACTCTTCAGTTTCTCTTTTGAAAATTTGAGTTTGTAAACAGGACAGGGAACACTGATGTTTCCTGAAAAGAAAAAAAGAAGTGGGGAGGTAGGGAGAAATTCCTGTTTATATGCTCCTGATTTCTTAAAACCAGCTTTGAGAAGCAGCAATATTTTCAGTCTGGTCTTCACTTGCCCTTAGTCTGTGTACTTCAGCTCCATGCCCTAGCTCTAGCCTGGGTATTTCATAGCAGCAGACTACCATATCCATATCTGTGTAAGCAAATTGTTCTTGCTATGGTCCCACCAGTAAAATCACTTATCTTAGAGCAGTATTCCAAGCAGTATCTGGGGGTGGAAAAGTAGCCTGACAGCAGTGATGGAACAAATCAAGACACAACTTAATACCAAACATAAAAGTTTCATTAATCTGGAAGAGAAACAGCAGAAGAAAGACTTGCATTTTTTATTACTGAGTCTCATGTTATCTAGTCATATGTCAAAAATTTATTTTCCTGCTTAAATTAACCCTTTGATATAGCCAGATGACTTCAAAGTACAATTATTTTGAATCAGTAGAGTTATTCAAAGCAAATAATTTCCTGAAAACATTGTTTCCTAAAATTAATTACATGCTTTGTAGATGTTTAATCTTAGCACTTATTTCAGTCTCACTGTACACTGAAAAGTTAATTTGAATTTAATTTATTTAATTGAAAGTGATTATTTTATTGTTAGCAAGTAAAATGCAGAACAGACAAAATGTTTAGGTTTAGTCACATTGTGGTTACTGGAAATTATTATACTGCATTCTAAATAAATTGAAGTAAATTGAAACTTCCCAGATCCTGAAAATTAATAATCCTGTTTTATGAAAAATGCATCCAGTATGATGAAACCTGAGCATAAAAAATATAGATGTGTTCTCAAGCACAGAAAAAATGGTGGATCTTCACTGTTGGAACTGGAACTATCCAGTATAGTTTCAAAACATAAATGTAATGGTAAAATGGTTTAAAAGAAAAGAAAATCATTGGCTTCTATAAACTAATAGTGCTGAGGGTGAAAGGTCTGAGAAGAGCAGCTGAGATGGCTTGGTCTGTTCCGCCTGGAGAAGAGCAGACAGAGGAGATAACTCAGGGAAGTTACAACTTCCTTGTGAGGGGAAGAGGAGGGGCAGGCACTGGTCTCTTCTCTGTGGTGACAGTGACAGGACCTGAGGGAACCTGAGGCTGTGTCAGGGGAGGTTTAGGTTGGATATTAGGAAAAAATGCTTCTCCCAGAGAGTGGTTGGGCACTGGAAGAGGTTGCCCGTGGAAGGGGTCACAGCACCAGCCTGATTGAGCTCAAGAAGCATTTGAACACTGGTGTCAGGTGCATAGTCTGGTCATTGTTAAAATGTATATGATATAGAAGATCCTAAACAATCTTATACTCTCCTCCTTAAAGCAACTAAAGTATTATTTTCTAAATTAAGAGCTTTGTGTGATCTGACACTTGCAGTAGAAGAGAAAGAAGTGCGGTCTGTAGTACATTCTTGTTAGGTTTGTCCCAATGCATCCAAGAGCAAGTGGGCTAAATATGAGCAAATACATTGCTCAAGGTACATCAGTGGTTAAACAACTGGGAGAAAGTTCTTTAAGCTTAAAGAGAGTTATAGCACAAAGAATGTTTCAAATCATTGATTGAATCAGTCTAACAAATTAAAAATTCTGGCTAGGAAAGTAATAAACTCCTAAATTTCCAGTTTTCAAAATTGATTAGTGAGAGCAAAAAACTGTTTTGCAATGAACTTCAGTCACTGTAGTGAAAGTGAATAGTGGTTGATTTTTTGCCAAGTTATAAATGTATTACAAAAATACCCATTTTAACAGTGCTTTCTGTAATTTTTTTGTTCCTAAAAGTCAGTCTTTCAGAAAATGTACAACTTTCTTTACGTAATTCAATGTCTTGCCAAAGTCAGTTTGTTCTGTAATAAAAGTTGTACCACAATATTCATGTTGATTCTGCACATATGGAATCAACTGCTATATTGAAAATAACTTGTATGTTCTTTTCAATTTACAAAATAAATTAAAAAATAGCCCAGAACAAATATTCACATTTATTTTACATATTCTATTGAATTACTAATGAAGCTAATTTTAAAAAGAAAGTATTTGCCCTCATGGAATTCAGGTAAATCTCATGAAACTATAATGAAAAGCAGTCACACATTGCTCTGAAAAGGGAAAATTACTCCTATTTATCATATGCTTTTCCTTAATCAATTTAATAAATTTACACTTTAAATTTAGTGGAAGGGGTGTGCAGGAGTGGAAAAACAAACTGCATTTCTTTTAACACGGATTGTTCAAAAGGTAAAATGTTTGGATTAGAAAGCAGGGATGGTGCACAGATTTGGTTGTAGTATTACTCAAGTCTCACCATGTTTGCCTTGTCATGAGGAAAATCAAAATTTAGCTGAGATTTCTTTAGTACAGAGCATTCCATCATAAGCATTACCCTCTTCCACCTACATATACATTTATTCAGATATATGTAAGCATGTCTGTAACTGTTCCTGCTTTTTATGTTATCACAGCAATATATAAATCAACAGGTTAGTGCTATTCTGACTTTATTTCCTGGGAATCATTTAATATATCATTTATAAACAACTTTTAAGTTAAAAGACAGGATAGACAACTGGAAAATAAGTATTGAGTTGAAATTCTCTGTCTGAAAATGTTTAATTTGTTATGAAACTTACCTCCAATTTGGTGGTGTTGTGAGGTGAGCAGTTGAATGATTTGTCATTTTTCCACATTTTTAATTTGGATTGTTTTAATATATGGATCAGTCTTGCACTTTTTGAAGTCTAAAAGTGGATACCATTGTTCATGGAGCTCAAACTTGCTACTAATTCTTGGTGTCTTTTAACATATTCTGTCAACTGAGCCATTAAAGCTCAGCCATTAAAGCAGAACTCTCAGAAGATATATGTATGCTTGAGTGTATTAACAAAGATAAGCAAGTACTAAAAATCTGAAAAGCTTCATCAGACTGCTGTGGAGATAAGTTCATTTCTGCCAAACATTCCCTTTGGTTACTGGATATCAAAATGACCTGTTTCTTTGATTTCTTATAGTACTTTACTTTCTTTTATTTAAAAATAATCATTGTCACTCCAGAAAATTTGTTGAGGAATTTTTGTGTTGGCTGTTGGGGGCAGTTTTGGACAGAGAACAAAGTTTTCCTAAGTTTCAACATTTCTGGTATAAAAGTCAAAGTGAAATGTCTGCTTCAGTCCAGCTGAGAATATATCAATTATTTGGGTAAACTTGAAATGTTTTCTTTCTTGTAATTTTTAGTAAAGCAACAACTGCAGTCCTACAATGCTCTGTATTTAATGTGGATAGCTGTTGTGGCTCTGGAGAATCATATCCCCTCCTCCACTCATTTTTAGTACTTCAGTGGAGTTAAAAGAGTCTAACCACATGCCAACATGTTAAAAGAAAGGGGAGGGGGATTGGGGGAATGCTTTTTAATGCTGAAATATGTTTCAGCAAACTAAACTGAAAAATTTCTTTTACAATTTCTTCATTTTGGTCAAAAATTACTAAATTTTAATGTTGCTAAATCAAAACATGTTTGAGCTCTTTTGTTTGGGTTAATGCCTGCATTAAAACTCTTCATTTTGAGTCTGGTGTCAAAGTGAATGTTATGGAGTGAGTTTCCAGATTTTGCTCAGCCAAGTAGTGAGTGGTACAGCTCATTTCTGCATTGCTTCTCTGATGTCTTTACAGTAGGGAGTAACAACTGGAAAAGTAACTCCCTGGGACCAAGCTGAGTTTTGAGAGCATTACAACAGGGTTTTGTTAGAAGTACTGTTTACTAAAGATCCACCTGAGATCACCAAGTTGCTGATAACAGTAACTATAAAGAGGCACCTGAAGTCATCCCTGACTTCTTAGTCAGAAAGATCAGTAGTCCTCAGATGTGATTAGCAGCTGGTAATTGCAAATTTTTTTAGCTTTGAAAGCAACCATTTTTTCTGTTGAATTTATGGAAGTACGAAGAAGCATTCGTTACCTACTGTTAAATCTGGTTCTGACAAGTCATGCATCACAAATATAATTAATGATCAACTATTATTTAGTAATTCTATATAATTTTGTTTGCATCTCATCCCATTTCTTGCACTGATGTCAAATTGTGATATAAAAGACAACTAGAGTTGCTGATCAATGACTAAAATACATGCTGATATAATCAAAATGGCATAAAAACAGAGGATGCATTAAGTTATAGATCATAGTGTAAGTCAGAAATTAAACAACTGTGAGATGCTGTAGTGTCATGAGAGATTTCAGTACATCTGTTTACCTTCCATTCATGTAAGGGAATCATGAATGAGATGGAATGCTTCTAAACAGGAGGAAAAATCTGAACTATTAAACAATATTATATGTTGAGAAAATATAACTTTTTGTTCATTAATGTTTCCTCTTCATTTTGAACTATTGCAATAATTTCCATGTCATCATGCGGGCCACTTTGTTTTCTCATATTGCATCCTGTGAAGTGTCACTTGACTGTCTTTGCCTTAATGGGCAGAGCATTATTTATGAGGTACATTTTCTTCAATTGTATTTGGAAGGTCCCTATCATACAGCCCAATGCCTGCAACTCCTGACTGAATGGTCAATATTTCTTCATTTGTGTTGTAGTGAGGTAATCAAAACCATTTTGCCCCCCACATGTTGGGAAAAAATGCCACATAGTATAAACAGTTCTGTGTAATATATATGTATGTATTCACAACATCCTTAATGTTTACTTACTTTTTTTTAAGATGCCATCTATTTTAATGGTTTTATATTAAACCTACAAAGACAGAGTTATTGGCCTATCCTTAATGCAGTCAGTGAATTATATCTAGGCACAAAGTGACAAGTAGTATTTTCATTCTGATCTCTGAATTTCCTTGTAGGTGTGGTTTGTCAGACCTGTAACAATACCCTAATGCCAGGGATTGGAGGCTGTGGTTTAATATGGAGTAATGCACGTGGCACTGCTTTTACATTAGTATTATTTCTTTCAGTGTGTTGTAGTGAAATTGTATTTTAAAACCAGGCAAACTATTGATACTTTTATTGAATGGAGTAATTTATTATAGAAATATTTTAGTCTTTTGACATTTCGTCATCAAATAACAGTGAACATAATACACATTTCCCATAAGAACATTCTTGAGAGCCAAATATTTACCCCTCAAATATTCCAAATGTAGAGTTGATGGCTGAGAGGCTGCACATGAGGTACCATGGGCACTGCCAGCCCAGAGAGCCAAACGTGTCCTGGGCTGCATCCAGAGCAGCGTGGGCAGCAGGGCCAGGGAGGGGATTCTGCCCCTCTGCTCTGCTCTGCTGAGAGCCCCTGCAGGGCTGCATCAGCTCTGGGGGCCAGCACAGGAGGGACAGGGAGCTGCTGCAGTGACCCAGAGGAGGGCCTTGAAGGTGGTCAGAGGGAGAGAGAACCTCTCCTGTCAGGATAAGCTGAGAGAATTGAGAGTGTCCTAATTGCAGCCTTCCAGTACCTGAAGGGAGCCTAAAAGAAAGATGGAGAGAGACTTCTTACAAGAGCATAAAGTGACAAGACGGGAGAGAATGGTTTCACACTGAGAGTAAATTCACTGCAGGTATTAAAGAGATCTTTGCTGTGAGGGTGGTGAGGCACTGGAAGAGGTTGACCAGTGAAGTTGTGGATGTCCTACCCCTGGAAGTGTTCAAGCCTAGGCTGGATGGGGCTTGTAGCAATCTGATCTAGTGGAAGGTGTCCCTGCCCACAACAGGGAGTAGGAACTGGATGACCTTTGAGGTCCCTTCCAATCTAGACCATTGTATGATTCCACAAGTGTAATAACTACTCTATGGGCAACACAACAAAAAGATATGTCTAAAGATGACCTTGTTAACATAGAGCGGTAAGTCAGAAATATGCCAAAACAAGTTTGGTCTTACTTTGAAGTACTGTTCTTAAAATTGATATTCAATTTTACAATTCATCCGTTGTTTTCATTTTAGTAATAAAAAAAAATTTGAACTATTATCATGTCTTCCTGAAAATCTCCTAATTTTTTTTGTTATGATCTAGTGAATATAAAAGTGGCATAAAATCTAAAACTACATAGGTCATTTAACTATAAGTTAGTCCAACATGAGAATTACTGATTTTTTTTCAGATTCATCTGGAAATCCTGAAATTAACAAAAGGTAAAGGATTTTCAAAGCCATTTTAATGTTAAAGATATTTATTTTAAATTGAGAGCTTCATATTTTAACTCACCTTTCTGATAGTACACTTAAATTGTTGAGTTTGTTTCTCTTGTTTTTTGGAAAAATCTTTAAAATACATACTATTTCACTAAGCTCTGGATAAAAAATCAGGAAAAGTGGTTCGTTGCTCCTTACATAACTTCTCTTAGATCATTTATATTTCTGCAACTAAGTGCTATCATTTAGTATCTGTTGGATTATTATCAGCCTTTGTTGTAAGTTTGTTAGCAAGTGCCAAATAATGCTGAGTGAGGATAATGGTTTAGCTCTGCTTTTCTAACCTAGTTCATTGGAGACCTTTATTTCAATTATTGTCCAGTTGTTTCACACCACACTTCTGGTTCACTATATGTGAAAGTAGTTAGAAGTGGTTCTTTCTTCACACTTTGAATCTGATATCTGACACTTTATAGCTCATCTTTAAAATAAATATTTTTGTTCTGTAACTGCACAGATAAAACAAAGGAATTGAGTGTACATTTCTTCTAGAATAGCTTCTCTCTTTTTTCTCATTCAGTTGGTAGATGACTGTAAAGAAAATTACCACTGTATGTATCTCTGTAATTCAGTTTTAGACATGCTGAAACATAAATTCACTCACTATACAAACACAAAGTTAAGAACAGTAATAAAGTGTGTGCATAAAATGGGGTTTTTGCTGTCACATTTGATTCAGTTGCTATTGCGTTGTTCAGTTTTACTGTTAAATTCAGTTCTATTTGTAAACAAAAAAATGTTCAGCCCTACTCAGCTATTTTTAATGCAGGTGAGCTTGTTGGGGGTAGCAGGGGTTGTGTTGCACTCCACCTGTCACACTTTGCCTCTGCCGGAAGTTGGTTTACAGTCACAGGTTTAAATTCTCCATTGAGAATTTTGTGCCCTCACTTGCCATTAGATTTGCTGTGTGCTTTATGAACTGCAGTATTCACAATGAGTCCACTTTTCCAGCTGGAACTGACATAATCAGATGGTCACCTGGTCCCAGGAACCTTTTATGAGCTATGTACTTTACAACCAGGACCTTGAGAAAAATTCACAAATTAAATTTAAAAAGGGGAGGAACAGGGTTTATGAAGTGTGTGATTGGCATGGGTATTGCTTAAAGATAATTTTTTTTTTCCCCTGAAAACTAGGACAGGGAACTAGTGATTAAGCTATTACAGATCTCTGGTGGTGGTTTCATTTCTTTCAGCATACCTTTGATTGTTCTCTTTGCTTTAGGCTTGAGGATTATTAGGCAGGAGTAATCTGGATAACACTGAATCAGAAGAGGTTGAGGTGGTGGTATATGTTATAAAAACAAGTGAAATTAGAATAGTTGCAAATACTTCTTCAATTAGAAAAGTTTACCTGTCTTTATGTGTAGAGAACTTTTGCAATTTGAATATCTTAACATGAATAAAAATCAGACAAGCCATTGTTATTTATGAAAAGTAAATTCTTAAGCTATTTCTGTGGACAAATAAGCATGGTTCAAATCCATCTTGTTCATTTCAAAGATTTCCTTTAATCTTTTCAAACTTTTTCTTTTCCTCCATTCTGGATGACTTTCTGATATCTTGTTTTAGAAATATATGTCCTACTATACAGACATTTGTCTTTTTTCGTCAGGCAGAGAAAACATGTTTGAGTCTGTTTAATTTTGTTAGCAGTGGTGAGATCATTCCAGATTGCTTGAGAGAGCATTTTGTGTCACTAGTTTTATGTAATACATTCAGAAAAGTGTAAGGTTTTGTCACTGTGTCCAATCCCCAGCTGTGATAAAAACTGTATCTTATAACTTATTTGATAAACATTTCAAGTGGAATTTTAAAAGAATTTAAAGGTCCTATTGCTCTCACTGGAAGTTTTTTCTAGACCCAGTGCATAAGTCTCCCTGATGTGTTGGTGGAGGACAATACCT
This sequence comes from Zonotrichia leucophrys gambelii, assembly GCF_028769735.1. NCBI lineage: Eukaryota > Metazoa > Chordata > Aves > Passeriformes > Passerellidae > Zonotrichia > Zonotrichia leucophrys. Next base: position 25,142,551 of record NC_088175.1, read on the forward strand.
TGTCCTCAGCCTTTATTCTCCCTAGGCTGGAAAGACCAAACTCATTTAGTCTTTCCTGTGAGCAGCTGTTCTTTTTCCTGAGCAGAGCAGTCGCCTTGCTCCATATCTGGCTACTACTTATTGTCCTTCCTGAATGACCTGTCTACGGTTTCCAGATGAGGACTAAGCAAGTCTTCAAGAAAATACAGTATTTCTAGATTTGTACTGGAAATCTCTCTCCCGACACAAAATAATATGATTATTTTACCTTTCTTTAGCTTTATTGCACTGTGTCCCTTTATTAATCAAATGTTACATGGATTGGTTGCTTCTTCCTCTGGGAAAGCAAAGGGAAATATATTTTTTTTTAATGCAACCTTTATATCTATGTGTAGGTTTGTACCAAACTGTAGCAATATTTTGAGCACGTTCCTGTTAAGGTGCAGATCATGTACAAAAATCAAATTAGTTACCTGCAGTAAAAAAAAAATGGATAAGTGAAGCAATTACTAAAAAACATTTAGTTCATTTCTGAATCTTTAGGATTTGAGACAACAGATGTTGTTAGATTGGTCATGGCTTCCAGACAGTGATATCAAAAGTTTAAAATTTTTCTGTTGCTATCACCACATCTACATTTTTATTAGAATATTTTAAATTTATATTAATTTGATTTTTTTATTAAACCTGGGGAAAAATAACCCCATGTACCAGTACAGGCTGGGGGCTGACCTGCTGGAAAGCAGCTCTGTAGAGAATGACCTGGACGTCCTGGGGACAGGCAGCTGGCCATGACCCTTGTGGCCAAGAAGGCCGGTGGGATCCTGGGCTGCATTACGAGGACGATGGCCAACAGATCAAGGGAGGGGATCCTGCCCCTCTGCTCAGCCCTGGAGAGCCTCACCAGGAGTGCTGTGTCCAGTTCTGGGCTCCTCAGGACAAGAGAGACAGGGAGCTCCTGGAGCCGGTCCAGTGAAGGGCAACAAAGATGACAAGGGGACTGGAGGATGCCTCTTACAAGGAAAGGCTGAGGGAGCTGGGCCTGTTCAGCCTCAAGAATGATGAAGAGACAGTAATGTCTAGCAGTATCTGAAGGGAGGGTGTCAGAGGATGGATCCAGGCTCTTCTTCCAGGTACCAAGCAACAAGACAAGACACAATGAGCAGAAACTGAGTCACAGAAAGTTCCACTTGAACATAAGGAAGAGCTTCTTTACTGTGTAAGTGACCCAGCACTGAAACAGATTGTCCAGAGAGGTTGTGAAGTCTCTTTCACTTGAGATATTCAAGAACTGCCTGGACACAATCCTATGCCACAGGGTCCAGGATGTGAGTGAGGCACAATCCTGTGCCTCCGTGCGTGAGCATGGAGGTTGGACCAGATGACCCGCTGTGGTCACTTCCAACCTGACCCATTCGGTGATGCTGTGATTTTTTTTAATTATATATTTACACAGTAACAATCTAAATATAGTATCTGGTTTGGGTTTGTTTCATTTTTTAAAAAGGGGAATGCAGTTTGAGTTCTTCTAACATAAATCTTGCAACCCTTGCAATATATAAGTAATGTTTTCTGAAACTGCACAATTGTCCTTAAACGCCCATGAGGAAAAAGATCTATCCGGTTTTATTCATATTTTTTTTAAAGTCATAGGACAGGCTTCTGTGCAAAGTAAACGAAAATTAAAGCATTAAGATTATTTTACCCACAGTGATGACATGTTGCTGCCTATATTACCTCACAGCATGTCACAAGACATCATTACATGCTACTGAGTTTTATTTCATTTATTCCAGAATCTCATCAAGGCACTTCAGTTTAAGTATATCAAAAATTAAAAAATCGCTCAGCACCATAAAGCTCCTTAAAGTCAGATTTCCATAAATTTGCACAGTACTAAACACTGGTGGTGTTAAGCAAATGAGAGCAAATAAGTACATTAAAGTGGAAACATTACTTAAGCAAAGAGAAGCTGTTCTGTACCATTTCTATCATTTTCAATGTGGTCTGACTTAATTTTTTTAATTAAAGAATGGTTCAAAAGTGCCTGTAGGTAATCAAAAAATTATAAATTAATTTTTAATTCTTATTTTTGCTGGTTCAGCTGGAATTATAGTTTTCTTAATCTCCTGAATTTATCATTTTTCTGCTGTTGCCATAGTGAAATCAGGTAGAACAGGCAAAGCTATATTTCTTTTTCTCTTTGAACTTGACTAAAAATAATGCTTAATCTATTGGTGTGGCTTTAGAAATAGCTTTTAAAAATGTTAATGTGGATTTAGCAACTGTGGAAACAGAGATAGTCTGACCTCAAACTAGAAGTTCTATTGGCCCTCAACAAAAATGCAATACCTGTGCAAGTTTTCCTTTAGCAGTTCATCCTAGTGCTTTTCATCCTAGGGAGGCTTGAGAGAAAAATTTTATATAAACCTGTGTCAATTTATACATCTTGATGTCATGTACTTCTGAGCAGGGAAGGACTTTGGGGCAGCTGGGTTTTGTGGCTGGGCAGCTTGTTTTTGTAACCAGGGCAGAATATACCATACTATTTCAGTGATAATCAGTTTGCATCACTTAGCCTGATGGAAATAACTTTGTCACTGGGTAATTCTGCTTAACAAAGACTTAGTGAAAAGCTCCAAATACCATTGAGAATTCATCTCATTCTTCAGGAGGACGGTGCCAGATTTGCTGGGTATATTTGTATTTGTGTGTAGTAATATGTAATAATGTCTGCCTGAGGTATACTAGTCTGCTGTGCACAAACCTACTAACTGCAAAGTTGCCTCCAGTGTAGAAATGCTGATTTGTAAAAATGTGATACCTCAAAGGTACAGAAAGACAATTTGAAATCTGTGGCAAAAGGCAGTAGTTGACACAGAAAGATCCTAGAAGTTGTAGTTGAAATTGCATAAATGTTCTCTCTTCCCTCTTACTTATTGACTCTATTTTCCTCTTTTCGGTGTGTTTTGGGGGTTTGTTGGGGTTTTTTTGTGCCTTCCAGTTAATAATGGTGTAGCTTGAACAGACAGGAAGACCCCCCACCTCATTTGCTATAAACTGAGGGGACTGACAAGAATCTTTTTATTGTCTATATTGGTCTTCCATTACTCAGTTCAAGTTGAAGGTGTCTTCAACATATTCAGTAATCTGTACTGAAGTCGAAGCAGATGGAAACCTTATGTCAACACCTCTCCTTAAGCTGCATTACGGCTGTTCCTGACAAGTGGATTTCTGTGAGAGACAGCTTTCTTGAGAGGTTCCTGTGGAATTCAAGAACCATTTTAAACTATTGTCCTTCCTTATGTTTAGAATGCATAGTGTTTTTTGATATTGCAGTCACAAATATAAGGACAAGACTGGAAAATAAGCACTTTTAGAAACAAAAAAACCTTGCAATTTTTGGCTAACAAGGGACAGGGAGAGACAGCTGGTCAGAACAGATACTAATCTTATCACTTAATTTACTTACTCTGAGCTTTTATGCAATGTAAGAACCAAAAAACAACAAAGTGGCTGTGCTCAGGTGGAAGTTAGCCAAGTCTCAGAAAGGTTGGTAGAACTCATTATTCATGACGTTTCAAGCTGCTTACTCCAGCTTAATTTATCTTTGAAGGGAAAAGTGGTGTTTATTTTTCTTCTTGTTTCTTTTATTTTCTATTTTGCTTTTGTCTTAAAGGAAACAGAAATTGAACGGGACTATGAGCTCAATAGGCCACACTTCTGTTTTGATTAAAATGAGACTGCTAGTGCTGTCTTTGGTGCCATTAGACGTCTGCAACCAGCAATGTTCATAACAATTGCATGGCAAAGAAAGGAAAGAAAAAAAATAGGAAAAAGGAAATGGGACAAAAAAAGGGGAAGGGAAGGGAAGGGAAGGGAAGGGACAAGAATATGTAGTCCAGCTGTCTTCCGCTGTTTTCAACATGTATTTGTATGAAGGAAAATGCCAATACTATGTGATTTTATAGTGTTGCAGAATTCTGCCTCAGTTCTCATCAGAGAATGATGTCACTGGCTAACTCAACTAATCTGCCATTGCTTTAAAAGCTTCACAAGTGATAGCATTTTCCTCTGATTATTCCTCTCCCTCCTTCTGGGCTCACTTCCATCACCATGTATATTTGTATGTCTTCCTTTTGAACATAATTTTGTACCTTTATGATGAGCCCAGAATAGTTCAGTGCATAGTAAGCAAAGAAAGCTGAAACACAGTTGGGTTTAGTGTTGGTATATGTACTGAGAAGTGGTAAATAACTTGCAAACAAGTCTAAATAGCATGCATTTTTCAGAAGGTGCATGCAGTAGAGCTCTATGTGTACGTGTATAAATAGAAGAGAGAAAGCAGAAAAGTAAATTGATCATCCTCGGTTATGCACTTACTTCACCTGATAATGAATATAATACTTACTATAGATTGCCTTGGTGGTCTCCTAGAGTGTCTCCAACTTGCACCATGTGAAAATACCTCTTCTGGGAGACTGGATATTTTGCCGGTGATACATAAGATTTGTGTGTCTCAGGATGTACTCCTTTCTGAATAACAACTAAATCCCAAATTATTTTTAAATATGAAGTGGGGCAGGACCAGTTTGAATTGAACAGACACTGGATATATGAAACAACTGAGTGATAATCTGAGGAGCCTCAGGCATTAAAAATAAGTGTGTTCCAGACACAGTTAAAGTTTGCCAGTGGATTCCAAAGGCAGTGAGAATATTCAAGGTCAGAGGTGTTTGCCTTCCTTTTGGGTGGGCATCAGGTGCCACAGTAATGGGCAGCAGACACATCCTTTTTCATCTGTTGTCTGCTTAATGCAGGTAGATGACTTTTACATTTTGAGAGACAGTAAATTTAAGTACAGCATCACACATAAAATGCTTCTGCCTGTCAATTATGGCAATAGCGTGTTTGGTAGCTAACTGCTAAGCAGCATTGTGTGGAGATACTCAGTATGATTTACTATCTGGTCTTCTAATTCTCTGATCTGGGAAGTTGGAAGAGCAGATGAGCTGTCCTCCAGTTTTTAATTCATCTGTTACATTGTTTGTTTTATTGCATATTTGTGTATAAGGATTTGAAGATACAGAATTGTCTAATAATTCATTCCAAAATGTCTTGAGATAGCGTTAATGCTGGCCTCACGATTTATGCTCAGCAAATACTAAATACACAGATATATAATGCCTTTATTTATTGATATTTCTGCTATCAAAATTTGCTGAGCAACTTTTCTTATTAGTTTGGTTATGTTTTACAATAATTATTTTACAAAAATCTGATGCTGTAAGAGCAGTTCTGCCTTATTGGTTAAATGCACTTTTGGCCTCTCTTATCTTTCTGGTGAACACTGACACCAGATAAACAGCTGCACAGAAAGAAAGGATTGTTGCAAACTATGAGGCACTCACAGATTATTCAGATATCATCTTCCATTGGCCTTAGAATGGCCTGTTACTTTCAGCCTTAAAAGTAAACAACTGTTAATCACCTAGTGGCAACATGAGTTGACCAGCACTTGCGGCTGCCTGGACTTCAATCTAACAGTACTCAAAGGCTCTTCTCATCTTTTCTGTCACCCAGGATAAGAGGTGGTTTGCAGCCAAGCATTCCTTTGAGGAGGCTGCTGTGAGTTTAACAAAATGTTTGAAATAACCTCAGTAACTCCTCTCAGCACTGATCCACAGCTTCAAATGTGCAGAATCCAACAATAGTGGCCTTGCATCGACAGTCTCTGGAGAGCAAACTAATGGCATAATGTATTCTAAGGGAAACTGAGTAACAAGCAAGTACCTCAAGAAGCAACATTCCTTGCCTGGGTTTAATCAGAAAGTGATGCTTTCAGCAACAATATGTGGAATAGTTCTGCAGTGCAAGCAGCCATCTTTGTTCCCTGCTTATTCAAAGAGTACTGCCATTCTTGCAATATATTAACTGGTAAATAGAAGTAGCACAACTTAAAATAGAAGCAGCACTGCTTTAGTAAACTAGTCCTCAAAAATGCATGTTGTAGGGTTGGAAGGGTGTTGCTGTTTTGAACATTAATGGACTTACAAAACAGTGGACAGTAAAACAATGTGCTAACCCTGAGTTAGGAAAGACAAATACATAGATGCCACACCTAATACAGAATAGAATGTTAGACTTCCTCCACTGGAATGGAAATTTTGAAGCTTCTGAAAAAGATACAAGTTTTTCTTGTATTCTGCCTTTCAGATCTTAGGGGTTTGTGGCTGAGCTTCTTTTGCTTAGTTATGTCCCTCATCCAGGGTTCCTGAATACTTTGCCCTGTATTGAAATAGGTAACTAATGTAGAATCCTTGTATTTCCCAGGATATTGCATTTATCTCCATGTTACCAAACAGCATACCTGGAACACTATCTATTATATCTTTTAGCCAGATACTGGAACTATCTTCCCAGGTAGCCAAAATGCATTGTTTTCCAAGTTGCATACCCAAGTGATCCCCACTAGAGCCAGAAAAAGCCACCAGTCTGCACTCACAGCCCAGAAGGCCAAGTACATTGTGGGCTGCACTAAAGGTTGGATGGGGCCCTGAGCAGACAGGTCTCAGTTGGTGGCACCCCTGCCCACAGCAGGGGCCTTGGAACTAGATGACCTTTAAGGTCCCTTCCAACCCAAACCATTCTCTGAAAAAACTGTGGCCATTATTTCCATGAAACAATCCAGCAGTATAAGAGTTAAAAATCTTTTCTAAAATGCAAATGTGAGTATGATGTTAATTTTAAGTACATCACCTCAGTCCTGTAGTGCAGGCATAGGATCACCTTGTAGAGTGTCTTTAGGGCACAAAACCTTACAATCTGATGTGCAAAGAAAGCATCTACCTGATTTTTGAATATGCTGAGACTGAAAAAAAAACATACTGTTCCTTAAGTACACACAACCATTTGAGAGTTGCGCATCTTGAACACTGCTAATAAACAAAACAAACAAAAAAAGAGTATATTTTAGTAGGTGTTAGGACATGAACCATCAGAAACTGAGAAATTCAAAGTTCACTCAGGGCTCTCTTCTCTTAATGACAAGCTGCCTTGAAGCCAGTATGTGTTTTCTTTCTCACTCACTGCATCAGTCTTCACTTAAAAAGCCTTGATCCTTGTAAATCACTGTAGCCTTAATGTTATTTAATCATAGTTTTTAAAAGTTAATTTCCATGAGAACTGTATTTTTTAAAAAAAGCCTAACTTGTCATTGAGGATTATAAAAATCCTTTATTTGCCTGGAGAACAGTACTCAGATCTGAATGAAGAAGTGTAAGTGAAGAATGTGTTTCGACAGTTTGTTTATTAAAAATGTATTATGCAGCTAAAAGTTATATTGTATTTATATTTTAATGACAGTGACTTGCACAGTTTCTGGTGCAGCCTATTAATGTGTATTAAAAACTGTGCTATGAAAAATTCTAAAATATTTTAAATGTCCCCTTATGTCCACATAAATATCACTCGATTTGTTTTTATTGTTCAAAATGCCACAAGCAATTTAATCATATTATAAGCTTGATTAAATGCTGCTATTTTATTGAAGCTTTAACAGTCTCATTGCAAAGGTAAAAAGATAACTAAAGTAAAAAAAGTTCCTTAAGATTTAATCACATCTGAGTGAGGTGTAACTGTAGAGAGGAGGCCTGACATTAGTTTCCATCCACCTTTTTTTCACCTGACAACTCTAACTTCCATATCAACTGCATATAATATCAGTTTGTGGCATTCATGGAAATGCCTCCCTTTCTCAGCCCAAAGAAATTCCCACTTTTAAGTTAAAACCTCCATGTTAAATGGGAGTCTCACAAAGTATTAGTAAACTTTGACTTTTTCCTTGTCTTCAGTAAAAATAAGACTTCCCCCAACTACTGTGGTAACATCAAAGCTTAAAGCAGATTAGGTTTTACTTGCTTAATTTTACCTTAAGCAGCATGAACTGGATGCCTGGATCCTTGAGACTTATTGTACTGCTAGCATCTGTGTGTGAGTACTTGTTCATGCCATGGACAAGTTTCCTATTATCTTCACAAGTATGTGATCAGAACTTGTTAAACTTTCTTGGGCCACATCCTGCAAGCAAATACTGCAACCTTATGGATTACAGGTTAAGGATCAGATTTTGTAAGCAAAAATTATCATTCGGTTACTTGATTTGCTAAGTACTGGATTTTTTACTCCTTTATACCAGATTTGGTGAAGTCAAAGTAATACAGTGCTGTGTGTTTGCCGCTGGATCACAAAATTGTGTGGAGGATTGGAAAACTGACAGGAATGATAAAACTCCACCATTATCTTCAAATTGCAGTCAGAGTTTTTAAAATGCACTGTCTTAATGCACAAGTACTTGTATTTGATTTTAAAACTCTGTGTAAATGAACAATAGAAAAAAATACCTTGTTATAAACAATTCTGAATTAGGACTGCAGCAGCTGTGTAAGTGGGAAGTTTCTTGCTAATCGAAGTACATTTCTGAGCAGTGGCTCTTAAATGTTGGCCAAGATACGTAATGCTGTGTCATCAGCAGCAGTAAACTGGTCTAGACATAAGGAAGTTGGCTGACTTATGCCAACTGACCTTATTTGAAAATGTAGTCGTTGTTTACTAGCCTAACTCTGCCAATTTTTAAATTTCTTCTGCTGACACAAATGAGACTTCTGCAAGTACACTAAAAGAAAGCTGAGTATCCTTAAACAGTAAATTTATTATGTATTATTATAGGGAAGGTTAATTATTTTATCTTCAAGTTTTATTAATACTACAAGTAAAACCTATTTACAACTGTGATTCTGAAGAACTGTGTTAAGTTGACTTAGAGTGTAATCATTTATTTGTAAACTTTAGTAATTCCCCGTCCCCAGAAAACAAGTAGTGCTGTGCAAATGATAATGCTCTGGTTTGCTCTATATTTAAAATGAAAATCAAGGAGACAAAGCCAGCTTTTTAGCTGACATTGAAAAGTGAGGGTCTAGAATGCACTCCTTAAAAGACACATCCAGATGTGACCTTCATAATTAAAATTACCAACCAGGTAGACTTTCATAACATGAAAATTTGGCTGAATCCATTTCATAAAATATTTGTTTAAATGCATGCATATTAGAAATAATAATTCATATGCCAGCATTTTCTTATGAGAGTCTTCTGGAATTCAAATTATTTACATTATGCTGAGATTCATATAGAACATCTATAACAAATAGACTAATAATAAATGAAGTGAACATTTATATATAAAAACAATTTCAAGTTCTTTTACATTTCTGTTCAGTATCAAGCAGTGTGTTGAAAATGCATTTTTCATAAAACCACATGCAAGGCTTTGTGATCGTGAAAAAATCACCTCACAACAGCCACATGTCTAGGCAAATCCTTAGAAGCTGGTATGGACCTCACACAGACATTCCAGAAGAAAAGACACTACTAGAAAGTAATTTCTCTTGAAGTGAAGTAGAATATGTGTGAGCCTAATAGGCCACTTTGATAAATAAATAAAAGTCTTTTTTCTGTTCTAGCACAAAACTGGTTCAACTGGAGGGCAAGTTAAACCCTGACTCATATTTTACTTAGTTGTGCTCTTTCCTTTTTTATTCTAAGTGATCTCTTAGTTTGTTGTTGTTGCTATGGTTTTTTTTCTTAAGACAAAGAACCAAAGGTAACTGTGTTATCTGAATTTTGCCTTCTGGCTTTACAGTATATCTGTGTGAAACTCCTTTCCAAGACAAAACTCAGTGTCCCAGGATTATCAGTGTACCTCTTTAGCTATGGTTTTCTTTCAAAATTTATGTGATTAAACCAATACAGAGTTCCTCTGAACAATCTAAAATTAGTGCAAACCTGACTTACTTAGAGCAAATAGTATTGTCAGATACAAGTATTATCTAAAGAACTTGTTGAGACTGCAACTATATTTAACTATATTCAAACTGTATTTTTCTATCTCAGATGCTTCAGTTGATTTTTTGAAAGACACCATGTGCTGCCTTTAGTACTTAGACTAAATTTAGTCATCTATATCAAGCCTAAATTAGGCCTAAAGCAATCCACAAGCTTTCTTAATGCTGCTCTCCTCTTGCCATGCCTTGGGGTCAGAAGCCCATGTGCCTCCCCTTTGGCTCTCCTGGTACTCACACCCCAAGTGCCCCTGAGCTGGCTTTGGCAGTCAGTAACAACTCCTAATGTCAGAACTGGACATTGGCTAAACTGGGATTTATATAATGCTAGCTACCTATCTGTTGATTGATTTTTAAGTAAACTGATGCAACCTCGTGGATGATTTTCACTTGCTATGTTTATTATGTGCTTGCATCTGTATTTCCTCTTTATTCTGTTTTTACCACGTGGAATCAACCAATCCTTAGTTACTTGGATTTCTTTTCAGCTTTAAAAAGAAACTCCTAATAAAAGTAAAGATCTAAAAGCAGTACTTTCACTGGAATAGCTCAAATTACTGTTTTGTGTAACTTTTGGACACATTCCTTCACACCTAAGCTTTTCACACCTAAGAACTAAAGATGGGGAAAAGAAATACAAGCATATTTTCAGGGATTTATACAATTTTTCTAAGCAAGAAGAAAATCCATAGGAGTCCAAGTTTGTTAAATTCTAAGGTTGATTTTCAATTTAAGCCTAAACTTTCTCTTGTGTGTCTTTCATATGAAATAAGATAACCTGGCCTATCTTGTATCTATTCAGTTTTAGAACCAGTTGGTACATTCAAAGATTTTCTATGCTCCTCAGAGCTACTGAATCTCTCCCCTTTCCATATCAATACTAAGTATGCATTCTGTCATCTTAGTTGATTCTCCTGTGTAAACCACAGTCAGTCACTTAACTTGTTCAGCGTTACAACTGATGCAAGAAATCAATTTGTGGCTTTACTTTGTAATTCACAGTTCTGACTTTCATTCCTCAGGGTGTCATATCTCCACTTGGGAAGGAGTCAAATTAAAAAGTATGGTTCTTACTTTTAGGTTACATTTCACTATCTCACCCCCATGCACAAAAAGGTTAAGTGTCTTTTCAAATTAAGGCAGCAGTAATTAACCGGTGGCATTGTTTGTGGTTTGCCAACTCTGGGCGTTAATGAGAGAGGAATTAGCACTTAGCAGCAGGAGTTCCTGATAGTGAGTGGCAAATGCTTAATGGGCCAACAAGTTTATTTTGGTCTTAAGTACTGCACTTAAGTGCAGTAAACAAAAGTATGGCATGGGTTTTTATGTGATCATACACATGAGCTTTATGATATAGAGCTATAATAGAACGAATGACACAATAGAGTTGAAAAAGTGCAACCTAGACAGCACAGGGCAAACAGTTTTGCTGTAACACCACAGACAGAAGCAGGATTGATGGATGTTTTCATGCCAAAGGTGTACTTGCTCCTGTCATTAATAGTCTGCAGATGTTCTTGTATACAATTTTATTATCAAATTTAGTATTTCTGAACATGATTTTTTAAGCACCTCAAAAATTGTGCTTGAGCTGAGGTGATTTCCTCACAAGACAATAAATTAGCTTTTTGAGATGTCTCGAAATAGTAATTTTATTTAAAATTACAATTTCAAAAAATAACTAACAAATTACTTAAGCACAGTGCCACATGGATTTTATGGTGGGTGGGGGATTCAGACTGCCACACAGCAAAATGAACCCTTCAGAACTTGGGTGAGCAGCTGCTCATTAGCATCAGGATTTTACCTGGCACATGTGCTCGTAATGAGTAACTACTTGCATACATTTCATACCTTCTGCCTTGCACAAAATAGCCCATTAGAAATGTCAGGTTTGCTCCCTATCTTCTGGGGATTTTTGCTTTTAAAATAATTTTGGTTAGTACGTAAGAACGTTCCCACCCAGTTACCCATTTCTGTATTTGCTTGATGTGGGAACAGATATGTCATCTGTGAAGTAACAGAAGTGGGGGCCCCTCCTGGATCAGCAAAGTGCTGTGAGCATCAGTCCTTGGCCTCACTTGCCTTGGCCCCTCTCTCCTGCTTGGCTCTCTGGGCTTGCAGGTGCACTGAGGTTCTGCATGTTTTGGCACCGCAGGAGCTGAAGCAATGGACAATGGAGAGAAGTCCATGGAAGATGAAATTGTTGGCCAACCAGACAAAATGAGGAATTGGGTATAGGCAACATTGTCCTTCATATCAGCCACTTTTTAGTCTGTACTTTATTTATTACCAGGCATGTTAGGATATGTTACCTAGTACAACCAGATGTGTCAGAGTTTTAACCTTTCAGCTTTCAAATATCACCTTTCAGTTGCAAAAAGCATATTTATCAGTGTGGCCTCATCTATGGTGAGGGTAATTTACTGTGCCACTGAACTGTGGCCACTTGGAGGTTGAAGAGTAGTAGCCATAGACCAAAATGTTGCAATGCTCTGCAGCAGTTTCAGGCAAAAGAGTACCACATCTAATTGAAACTGCAGGAGGAAGCCACAGGGGTTTCTTCTTCCTTTGATGCCTGTTCCATTACAGGAGCACATCAAATAGAGTTTTCTCCGCATTGTTGGAAAGAAACCACCCTCACGAAGCCAGTCTGGCACTACCCATGGCTTTGAGTGTTTGTATTGTCTGCTCAGTGGACATTTAGGTTACTGTGTCTCCCCTCAGCACATATTTATTAAAATGAAATGTTAACAAAAATTGGCTACCATATTGGTTGAATCCTGAGTACAACTCTGCATATAAACCATTACATGACATTCTATTGAACTTTTTCTTGTACAGACGGTACCTAACAGCTCATCCTGCACTGTTGGTTTTGGCAAGTTCACTACAGCATATAATAAATCAAGGAAAGAAAAAGCTTTTTGGCCTAATGTTGTACAGACTGCTGTAATGTTAGACTACAGAAAGCAGTTCTGTTTTTAGACATCCTTTTACTAACCCAACATTCATAATTTATGATTCCACTGTAAAATTCCTGCAACACTACACCAGAAGTAGTGCTGCCCTTTAATTAAGTGCTCTCAGTAGGAAAAACGTGAAACTGATGTGCAAAACATATCGCAGTACACAGTGATTGATAGTGATTACTTCTTTATGAACCCAGCCTGAAGGTCTGAACTTCCTGATGGGTAAAATAGTCCATGGGGCTACTTCCTGAGATTGCCTAGTGGGGATCAGTCAGAGTTAGCAATATCTGAGGAATTCCTGAGGCATATTTCAGAGCCATTACAACACAAACTTTCTGTTTCTTCTGAATTGTGCTTTATGTTAATAATTAGCTGAATAATAGCTCATTGTAGAGATTATATTTTGAGGATTCATTGCTATCTTCACGGTATTATAATTTGAATGAACTGGGACATGTGTAAAACCTTATATATTTAATGTCTGCACACACAAATCTATAAGAGCAGGGTGCATGTCAAAAGAGGTTTCTCTGTACATCACAGTTACTGAATGTTATTTAGTATTTAATGCTAAATTAAAGGTATCTTTTACTGACATGTGCAGAAGATTCAAAATAAAAAACTGAAACTCGGATGTGGATTCTGTGAGTCTCTAAATATCATTTTTATTCATGGAATCAGGTACTATTGACACGAATGGCACATTCAAAATACTCCCTCCAATTTTGCAGTGAAGTTACCAGATTTGCGTTGGAATCACAGAGGTGGGAAATTGAAATTCCCCTAACACAGTTACATAAGTTCATTCATCTTTTTTTTGTTTGATAGATTTGGCCCTGGGTTAGTCATCTACTGGTACGGATTTATTGAAGAGCTGGACTGCCATCGTGAGCGTGGTATCCTGCTAAAAGACTGCTTCCCTACTGACATCGTGACTCTGCGGCACAGCATGGCTCAGCGCTGATGTTGGGAGGAAGAGGTAAATCCGGAAGCAATTTTACTTTCCTGCAGTGTAAACTAATGGCAGCATCTGCCCTGAACTTCAGCTGAACTCCTGCTGCCTGCCCTTATGCTACTGCTGCTTTACACAAACATATCAAGAGTTTCTGTTTTGCTTCAGACCTCTGTTGTGATCAGCCAAAAAAGACAGGCACAACCCACTCATTATCAGCAGTTCTGTCTCTGTCAAACAGCTAGTTTCAAGATACTCATAATCTTTCTTCCTTCCGGATGGCTTCTTCAAGCATTCTAAACAAAGACAAAAATGCAGAGGCTGAAAGGTGGAGCTTTCAGTTCTTTTCCCTGTTACAGAGTCACCTATAAAATTAAGCGCTTTTTATGAATTTATTATGTGCTAGTGATGTGACTGAAACACCTACAGTGATGTGGAGCTTTGGTGAAGACTGTTGTTTTGGGGGTTAAAACAATATAAGGCAAAGCTGGTAAAACCCAAGTGGCAAGAGAGGATCATGGCTGTTACAGTAAATAGCCAGATTTGGAGATAATAAATTGGTGTATGTGTTTTGTCACTATCTGATTGTTAAAATCAACAATGGAATCCCAAGTTAACAGTTAAAAATAGGAGATTTTGAGAGGGGGTGAAAGCAAAGAACACAGCTTTTATTTTATGTATATAATCTTGTGAAATATGGGGGTGGTGTGGGGGAGGCTTTATAAGTATTTTAATGACTCAAAAATAACTTATGTTTTGCGTTTTTCACTTCCTCACCCCCAGGGAATCTGTACCTAGGAATTTTTCTCTTAACTGACTAAGGAAGGAATCTCTCTTCACCCTTACAGGTACTGTAGCAAATTTCTGGCACACTGAAGTCCAAAAGAACAACATGCAGGAGCTTTCTATGTGACTTATTTCTGAAGGAGTTTACCATCCTGGTGTTCAAGAAGGGGAATTAAAAAAAGGATACAACAGTGCTTCATACTGGATCAGTTCCACAAGACAAATAAAGCACACTGAAGTTTCCTGCGTACTTGTTTTCATGTAAGAAACTTGTTTTTCTCTTGTTAGACCACCAAGATCAGAAGTTCATTGAGGTGGGTGCAGGCCCTTGGTGAATTTTTGAGTTCAGTCTCTTCTTTTTCCATCCACATCACCACTCAGAGGAGCAAGACTGGCTCTGAGGTTTGTGCTCTCAGACGTTTCCTAATAACAGTGGCTTGTTGGCCTTGACACTCTTCAGCACTCTGTGCCAGTTCTTACTCAGGAAAAGACAAAATATTTTAAAATGTCAGTGAGAGATTTGCCTGTATGCTCATCATGGTCAGATTTTCTGAGAAGAAGAACTATGGATTCAGTTGTAGAAATAAAGGTCTGATAACAGTCTCCCTAAAGCAGAAGTTGATGATCTTTTCCAGAAATAAAGTCTCTAAAACATTACAGTGTATATTCATCACCTTTTTTTTATTTGAAGTGATACATATGTTTTCAGAAATCGTGTGCAGACTTTTTAGAGTCTTGCCTTGAGTGGAAAGGGTATTAATCCTAATCAGGAGTTTTTCAGCTGTAGTTTTCAGATGTATATACAGTAATTTTATTTTTAATTTTTAGTTTTCACCTTAATATTTTCTGGTAAGTTTTAGACAATAGTTTATAATTTTGACAAATCTTTAATTTTCAAAAAAAAAAATGTCTTTAATCTTCTAGTACTCTGTCCCTTGCTGCAGAGATAAACTAGTATGGCTCCAATGAGTTACTGTTGCATAGAGATATTTTCCTGGGTTTGAATGTGTTAAAGAGATTTGTTTTTAAAAAATATTCAAGCACCTGTAACTCATTTGCATTCAGCTATTTAAGGTATTGTGCTGAGCTTATTTTACCTGACCAGCTGTAAGGTATCTGCCCATGCAGGTTCACAGAAGCAGTCTGTGGATGTACCTGCCTGATGCTACACACAACAGCTACATTTAGGGTGTTGCACCCCCTGGGACTTTTAACTATGGTTTAGGTTAGTGGAATGGGTAAAATCAGCAAGAGAATAAAAAAGGAATAACTGAACATTGTCATAGTAGAAAATTCAGAGGTAATGGTTGTCTGAGTGAAATGGGTTTTAAAGGCAAAGGGTATTTGTTTTAGCTACTGCATATGCTTTCTGTTGTATGAAATCATTTAAATCAGCTTTACATGATACACTAATGCTGCTTTTTCTGTTTGAATAAATTAAATTTATCTGCACAGATGTTGAAAATTCTGCTAACCTTCATCAAAGCTTTGCTTTATTTGTTTTTACATTAAACAAATTTATGTGGAGAGACACAGATAAATCAGTTTAGGCTTATATTTGTGTACTTATTCTTCTACCTGATGCTGTGACATAACAGGTTGGAAAGCAGTACAGCTGTCTTTAATCAGAACTTTGAACTCATCTTCATATATTGCGCACTTAAAGAATCTGAATAGAATGAGGATGAAATTAACCACAAAAGTCTATATACTGTACCAATTTCATTGCATGCTATCAAAAAAGCTTTGCTACTGCAAAAACTATGCTGTGTCACTATTTTAAATGCTGAAAGCAAAACATAAAAAAAATTAGGACTGTTTTGTTATTACTGCTTGTATACTGAAAAAAAACCCCTTTATTTGGCTATTTTCTCTGTTTATCAGATGTAAACAACAACTTTAATATTAAAGAGGAAGTCAATGCTGTTTGTTTGTGGGTTTTTTCTTACTTTGGTTTTCTTAAACAATGTTGTGGCCATTAGAACATTAACATTAAAACCAAATTCAGCTTTATAGAGTATTCTGTAGAGTGTGCTAATGAATTATGCCAAGCCAGAAAACAGAAGTGAACATAAAACTGAATGATGTTCTCACTGGCATATATAGACTTGCAAGCATCTGCTCTTACCACCACTGTTATAAGGCCTGTTCTGAGCTTTAGGAATGGATGTAATTGTACTGAGCAGGGAAGGAAAACTTCCTTGTAGAGGAGGAACACACAATGGTGGGTCACACACTCTACCGTAGGAAGAAAACAGAGATTTTACCATTCCTATATTCTGGGGACACATTATTAGTATGAGTTTTGTAATCTTTCCCTAAAGACAGCTCAGAGCAGAAGAAGTTTTGTCTAAAGCTAAAGAAAAGGGACCAAATGTCTTATTATGCTTACCTCATTACATTAATGGTGCTGGTAATTCATGAATAGTTTTCATCCTGTTCTGTTGTATTTGCTCATTCAAAAAGTCATTCTTTCCTGGTATTGGTTTTTGGATTTTTCCACCATCTAGACTACTACAAAAGACTGTGAATGCCTCTTTCCATTTTCCAGTCCTCCCCTTTTAGTGTTTGATCTTATTTTAACCATTTCACTTTTATTTACTCAATATCCTCCCATTTGCTCATATGTCCTATTTGAAAAGTTTTCTACCATGTTTTCTAGCACCCGCTTCTGTTTCTGTTACTACATCTGAAGAGTGCTGTTTCCATTTCTGGATACATGTGAACTGACCAACCATGTAAAGCAATTTTGCACTTACTCTGATTTAAATAGCAGCTCTGGATTCCAGGGAGACTGTCCCCACAATTTCCATATGGCTTTGCAACGGGGAACCATTGTGATGTTCTTTGTACTCTGAGTATGATACACAGGTAATTTCTGCAGGCTGGGAGTATTCACCAAACAGAGTACATTTAGTGCAAAATAATCACTCACTCCTCAACAGAGAGTGCAATTGTACAAAAGACTTAGTGCCTCTGTACTACTACTAGAAAATAGGCAAAGCAAATATTAGGAATTCAGCTGTTAAAGCATCTCTTTCATTAAGCAGCCTTGCCTTCTGTAAGTTCATGATTTGTTTGTGTGGTACTCCTGCAAGGAGATCTGTTGAAGTTAAAGATTCATCTTTCCTCCTGTGGCAGCTCTACTTGGTTGAGAGTGGAAAACATGGCTTTCTCCCCATTTCCACATCATAGTCGATCTGTAAAGAGCTTGTGCATCCTACAGGATGTTGTTATTTACCAGAGTTGATAACAACTCCTCAAGGGTTAACAAAAAGAACACAGAATTTTACTTGATTCTTGGTGTTGCTTTGTCTGATAAGTCTTACAATAGATAGCTTCTTCTAAAGGGATCTTCTGCTGTTAGATGGTGAATACTGAACTAGGGTAACAGTTGTTAGAAACATGGGTTTGTTATTTCAAGGATGAGATAAATTACATTAGAACAAATGCAGCTCAAGTATCAATTTAATATTACAGAATTAAATGGGAGGCTGCTTGCAAAAACAATAAAAATTCCTCCTATCATGTTATTCTAAGTCACAAAGGGTGATTTGTTGTGGATTTTCAGCTTATTCAGAAATAACCTTTTTATTACATTGACAAAAGAAGAAACCTCAAGGGCTTGCTCTTTACAGTGGTGTGATAGGAACCTAAAGTGTGCCTGTTGAAAAATGAACTAGCTAACAATGGGAGCTTGGCAGCAGCTTCACCATTTATAGAGAAAGCGTCTATCTAGTACGATCTGTATAAAATAGACCTCGCTTAGGTTAGGGAAAGGTCACAAGTTACACAAAGTTTGGATAGTCTAAATGCATTACTCAAAACGAACTCTCCTGTGTACAGTAAATATTAATTGAACCTGTATTATTAAAAACACGCCAGGATTCAAAAGATTAAATAAGGAAGATGTAATTATGAGCTACATAATAAACAGAGCAGTTTTAGTTCCCCTTGTATTTTTTACTTTCCTGCTATTGTTTCATATATGGCTGTTATACAAAGAGCAGCTGAGGTCACCTACTATAAATTACGGGTTTCGTACAATAGTAATCTACCAAAATTATTCCTGAGCTGGATCAAAGAGCTTCAAAAGACTTTTCAAAAACTTTTCCACATAATAAAAGGACTCTATTTTGATGCCCTTTTCTTATGAGGATTTCTTGGTTTAGAGATGCATCTTAGAGTATTCAGCTGCTTGCGTTGATACAGTAATATTTGAACACAAAGGATTTGCATAATTTGTTTGCAGCCTCAAATAAGCATGAAGTGGTAATATCAAAACAACTCTTTAAATATATTACCTGGTGCATTTTTCAGGCTAAGTCTTTAAGTGATCTAAGTAAAAAATATTTGTTTGTATGTTTATTTAAGGAAGCTAGCAAGATCTCAAGTCGCATTTAATATTTCTTCTGTTTACAAACATACAAATCCTATTTGCAATGATAACATTATTAAAAATGATAACAGTAATTCTTAGCAGCTCTCAGCTGGCATCATGTTCCTGCAGAGGATGCCTGCGTGCCCTTGCTCCTGGCCAGGCTTTCACCTAATGTGAGCAATCCCGCGTCATCTGCACAGATCCATAGATGTGGCACCGCGATGTCAGCGCAAAATGAAATGTCAATGCAGGCGTACGGAGACCAAGCAACGGTATTGAAACCGTGTCAGTGCACATCTACAGAGACCACGTTACTCTGTCACTGTGGTTTTAGGAAGATCACTTTGAAATGTTAAAATGAAATGAAACTAAGTCAATTAGGTAATAACAATTGAGGTTCAGGGATTAATTGAGGGCCTAAGGTGAAGCCAGTGGCCATTAACCCCAGCTAGTTATTATTTTTAGAGAAATAGAGAAATATCCTTGGCTAAGGTTATTGTCATTATTATTAGAGAGTTGTGGGGGTTTATTCCCTATATTGTGTAAATAACTTTTGCTGTTGCCTGTAATAGTGATACACAAAGTGGGATGTTAAAGGGTAGTTAAAGGCATATTAGTGCAAAGTTAAGGGTTTTTAGAAAGTGAATCTACCCAATAGCACACAACCACTTCTTTTTCATACAGACATTTAACAGATTTTTATTGATATCCAGCTGTCTGTAAACAGACAGATTTACTATAATGTATTTACCTCTGAGTAAGAAAGGAAAATAATACCAACATGGAGAAATACTCATTTACACAGCAACAACTATTTGCATGGCCCAAGTATTCACTGTTAACTTAAATCAGACATGAAAATTGGCCAAACAACAATTTTAAATAATTATTTTTGAAAACGCATAAACAAGGAGCAAGTCAAGGTTATAAACTTCATGCAAATTCAGGATTGCAGCGTATATGACTATAGCATTAGGACACAAATGTGTAATATATTATTCTTTTATAATTTCAATGAGAGATTCTTGCCAAGAGCAATGACTCTGTGGTTCACCATGCTACACAACACATGAAATCTGTCTGGGTCTCTGTCCTAAGGAGAGAAGGCAGGACACTAGATCAAAGGAATGCAATTGTTTTCTTTTAAAATATTTATTTATATTAATTTGTGTGTAATTTTATGTGATGATAATATAAAGCAAATATACACAAACGTTATTTTTGCTGTTAATAAATAACAACTACGCTTTCTCTTATAGAAGTCCCTGATAGATATTTGCTTAGTATAGGTGTGTTGGTTGGTTTTTCTGTCTTCAGGAAAGGGCAGTAAACCAACATTATTTCTTGTTGTAGAAGGTGGTATCCCGTGTTTTTAGTGTTGGTGAGAGCAGGGAGACATTTCTGCAAGTTAAGTGACAGTGATGTTGAGAGAGCATGACATGGGAGAGGGGATGAGCTACACCTGGAGCAGCCCAGGCCCAGCCCTGCTGAGAGCC
This sequence comes from Zonotrichia leucophrys gambelii, assembly GCF_028769735.1. Classification (NCBI taxonomy): domain Eukaryota; kingdom Metazoa; phylum Chordata; class Aves; order Passeriformes; family Passerellidae; genus Zonotrichia; species Zonotrichia leucophrys. The sequence goes on from NC_088175.1 coordinate 25,163,016, forward strand.
AGCAGCCTTTGGAACTTGACCTGGACATGCTGGTGCTTCTGTCTCCAATGTGATGCTGCACTGCTGAGGTCTCGCCTCCCAAAGTGCCTCAGGGCGCTGAGAAGATTTCTGAAAGGTCTTTCAAACTCCTAGGAGCAAGAGTACTGTGAAAATGCAAGCTTTATTATGAGAGAACATCTTCCATTACAAATGGATTAAATTTTTTCTTGTTAATTTTCTTTTGCTTTTCCATAGCAAGCATTCATGCCACACTCCATTTTGTATTCTGCCTCAGCATGATAGCTTCATAATGAATGGAAAAGCATAAAAATTAGTTTGATCAGTTTATTTCTATACACACTTTAAGGAGCCTTACATTAATGTGTTTGGCACTGCATTATATACAAATGATAAAATATACTTAGAAAAAAATAGTCTGGCTACACATCATAAAAAAAGTAGGCACAGCTGAGTCTCAAGACATACAGTTTCATCCTTCCTCTGAATCACAACTGTCTATACAGATCAGCTTAAATGTCTGCCTAATCTAGTCCTAAAAAACTGCAATGATGGAGATGTTTAGAAAGGTGATGGGAATCCGTTCCCCTACCCATCTTTATTTAGTTAGAATATTCCAATCTTATCCAAATAATTTTTTGCTGTAATAAGCATGTTACATCTCATCCAATTATAAATGCATATGGAGAGTAAATCTGGTATCTGCTTTATTTTTCTGACCATTTCTGTATTAATATTTACTCAAAAAAAACCACCTCAAACTCTTCCAGCATTTTTTCATTTAAAGTTTTTCATGTTATAATTATATTTGTTACTTTATACATGTTTATATTTTAGAAACCCATTATGAAACCCAAGATTTCAGCAAATATGTTCCTTCAGTGACAAGCTGGTATCTTCTATTTAGGCTGGACCCTTTATAATGCCCACATCCAGATTCATCACAAATCCCGCATTTTTTTATCCTATTATTATTTTTCCTTCTTGCACATACTATTTGCTAGTGTATTTTTAGTTTTAACTTGCTGACTTCAAACTACTTCTGTGTTCTGTTTAGTTTGAATTTTAATCTCACGCTTTGGAAATAAATACTTGATTTGATTCACAAAGTTCTGAATGTGTAATTTGAAGTCAATGAGTTAAAGCATTCAGTATTTCAGGATTATTACAGAGTTTGATGGTTAGCTGTCACCAGTGAAATATAGAATAATGAGATATATCCATCATCAGATGTGCTCTTAAAACTTCTAACACTAGTCTTCATAGTCAGAAGACATGTGACTTACTGCTCAGTTTGTGAAATAAAAATTTACTTGAACAAAATAAATAGTAGGAAAGAGTCTGCTAAGTGGAACATGCAGAAGCAACAACTTTTTTTGCTTAGGTTTACATTTGCCATGAAGGTCCAAATTCTCAATTCTCAAGCTGGCTTTATCACCTTAAAAGATTCTGTTACTACTAGTCCCGTTCCTCAGCTGTACTGACGAGCTCGTGCTGGCTTGCCAGAAAGTTGGAGGCTCCAGCTGACAGTTGTTTTCCCGTGCTTTCCTTTCATCCCAGCTTTTCTGTAAGGTTTGCTGAAGGCAGAGGAGAGGTTAAAGCTATCTGTGCTCCAGCAACCCACAGACCCTGGAAGCTCAGCAACATTTTCTGGCATGACAAGGAGATGTGTCGTAAGAATGCAAGATATTGTCATAGATTTACTTTTGTCTTCCATTTGCGTAATCCATGCTATATTTGACTTGAAACAGTCCTATCCATCTATGCTTTGCAAAGCTGTTTTATGCTCCTTGACCAGAGATACATAACTTACTCGTAGCTGATACTAACTACAGACAAAAGAAAATAAAGTATCTGATATTTGGGAAACAATGGGGAATTTTAATTACATCCCAGGCAGTGCCTGTTAGCTGAAAAAGTAACATGGAAGAGAGTATTTAGGGGGTGTTACACCCTTGTTACAGGGTGTAATTTTCAATTTCCCTGTTCCCGTTTTACAAATTGCAGACCTTTCTCCATTCTTCAGTTACTCAGGCATAAGAACTTACACAAAGTGGTTGGTTTGTCAGAGCTCTGCCATGAGGACTCAGAAGCAAATTCTGTTGGATTTTTCTCATACTTACCCATCTCTGCCCCAGGTGTGCCTGGGGGGAGCTATGAGTCTGCTGATGGTTTTTTTCTTATCCTATCCTCATCACTCCATTGCTAGCCTAGATCAGAGACAGTCACCTGCTGCACCTGTGTTCAGCAGCACCGTGCTGATGGCTGAGCATTTACTCTGTTATTCTTCCACAGGGACTGGATTTTATTCAGCCTTGTTGGTTTCCTGCTTCTTGGCATGTTAGCAAGCTGGGTTTTCCAACATAAGGAAGGTGTTAAGGTCTCATTCCTACTTTCTGGGACAACCCTTTAAAAGGTACAGTGACTTTTGCTAACACTGGCACAATGCCCATTTTGAGCTGTATGTGCTATGGCACAAGGATGGTAAGAGCCAGTACAGTGAGCACCAAGTAGAAAAATATGTTCTTGTGCCTAAACAATTAGTTCAGAATTGCTTTACATTTCTCACTAATGAAACTGCTTCACACTCATCCTAAGCTTTTTCTCTCAATTTTTTTGTCTTTCAGTTCTAATTCCATTTTCCTTTTAAAATTGTGCTATTCTTGTTATCTTTTCTACACTGTTCCTTTACACTGCTTGTGTCTGTCTGTTTCTTCTCCCAAAACTACTTGCTCCATGTGCTAAGCCTGACTAAAGTTTCAGTGGCTGCTTCTGAAGAGAGGCAACCTGCAACCCCTGAAGGACAGCAGGGGGAAGGTGTCACCAGCTCACGTAGGTGACAGCTGCTCTTTGCCCAGTCCTGATTTGGAAGACACTCTCAAGATGCCCCACCTTGCTGGGTCAGTACATAGGTGCCTTGTAACCCATGGAAAGTTTCTGCTGCTAAATTGCTTCCAATAAAAGGCATCTTTAATCAAAATCCAGTGTGTTCTCCCAGCATACTCTTCTAGTTGTTTCTGTGAAACTCACTTTTTTTGCTGGTTTCCAGTTTCAGTAATGAGGTTTTCTAGTATTCTTGCATTTATGCAGTTTTCACTGTTTTTTCTCATCTGATTCAATTTGCTAAATCTCCCCTAGTCCCTTTCCATGTGTTTCTAATTCAGGATTTAGAAAAATAGTATTCTTAGGGGCATAGTAGCCACCACGTTTACAACAGTGAGACGTCAGAACTCTCATGCGCACAAGTTGTGTCTTTAAGCATGTTAGCTGGTGAAATGCATTCCTGTGCTTCCCACTGATCTGGTAACAATGTGAGAACACGACTTCCTCTGTCTACTTAGCCCTGGGATGGCAAGCCCGTAAGTGATGGCTTCCTGGTTTTATAAATACTGAAAGCTAAACAGCAAAGCATTTTCTGATTTCTTGGCCTCCATTTCCTTCAAAGATATCAAAAAGTGTTTCCTGAATTCTTTGGCAAGGCGCATTCAATGTGAATCGGGAGCAAAGGAAAACAAAGGAAAGGACCTATCATAAGGATGAAATCCCAGGCTTGAATTCAAGCCTTGAGAGTCCTGTGACAGAAGAACCAAACTGTACCTCTCTCTTTTGGTCAGTGTAGTGTGTGCGTTTTATTACCTGGCTCTACAGAACTGAATCAGCAATAGGATTAGCCTTGACCTGGCTTTAGATCTAAAAGGAGTCTTGCAACATGTTTGCATTGTCTGCAGATGTACTCTAGATTTCTCACTGTCTCTCTCCTCATCACTGCAGTGCTTTCTCGCAGCTCCACAGGTCCAGATTGAGAGGCAGCTTGTGAGACTGGTATACTTTGCTAGAAGCATTAATTTGCCAATGTGTTAAAAATGAAGATACTTTTATAAAATTGTTTCATTATCTGTTTTTGTAAATCTTTCCACATTGTTCTCACTTTGGAAAGTTCCATTAATTTGCACAAATTGTGATAATATTTGTGAGAAACATCTTCAATTCAGTTTATCTCCTCAAGTTGTAGAGCCAGGTCTCCTTCTGTGCTGTAAATTATCATTCCTTCAGTGACTTAAAAAACATTTATGTATTTTCTGATCTACAATTATTAAAGCTCTGGTGGTACAATATAAAAGTCAGTGCTTGACGAAGGAACAGAGAGCCAATGGATACCTGTGCTTTGTATATGGCTCCTGCCAAAAACACTGAGCTATAGATACAACAAGAATATTGGCAAGGTTCAGATGTATCTGAGTGGCACAAAGTGTGCTGAATGGCAGATGAGCACACGGAAGGTACACAGGCTTGTCAAGAAATAGGAGGTGTCTTTGAGCTGATAAAACTACCTCTGTGTGCCATCATTCATTCCATGAAAGGAAGCATACAGTACTGCTTGAATTCTTTTCACTTGAATCCAGTGACAAAAAGTTTATTAACGAGTACTGCGCTACAAAAAACCCCACAATGGACAGTACCTCAGCTTCTGAGTTCCATGTACGTGTGTGCTTCTGTACTACAGCATTTTGCTCTTTTTTTGTTTAAAAATTTTTTGGGGTAGGTTTTTTTAATTGGTTTTGTTTCCCACACTGTATTCAAAGGCAATCTCATGCAACACAAACCAGAATGTTTACTGTGTGTTATTGTTCTTGTTGTGAACCCTGACTAAAGGAAAAGTGGGGTAGCTATATACTGAATCTGAAGAGGATTTTGCAGATAAATTACCACACACTTTTTGGTTGCCCCAAACAGTGCTGCAACTCAGTGCTGCTAGCAGCAAAAATTAGCAACTTTAATGTTTTAGGCTTATCTGAGCTCTGGAAAGTCTTATATATATCTCTTAGAAGTAATTTAGCCTTACCACTGATGTTCAGGGGAGAATATTGACCACTTAATTTAGAAAGACAGGGACTACAGTTTCTCAGCACTACTTGACAATCCATGTATTGCAGCCTACAGTAGACACCTTGTTGCCATATCTTCCAAGAGATTAATTAAGAAATCATGAGTGGGATTTTGCAAGGGCAATCAGCAGCAACTTAACTCATTGCCTCAAGGCATCACTTGCCAATTATTCCAGAGGAATCTAACTTAAGTCAGTTTCCAAACACTCTTGAAAATCCCTGTTCAGCTTTATAAGACTTCAATTTGAAATGAAAAGCAGCTGTATTTTTATTTACTTTTATCATAGATACAGACAGTTACATGGATGCTTTCAGTCAAGGAGAAGCGACTCGGTTGTATATGATTTTTTTCCAGTATAAAGCTTTTTCTTTTTTCTTTTTCTTCTTTTTTTTTTTTAATCCAAACTGTTATTTAGCAGGAGATGTAGTAGATAGTAAGACAGAATCCCAGTGGGATGTTTACTGTTAGCAGAGCATTTGGAGTGGTTCCCAACAGAAAGAGCTTTAGTCAGTGATGCATATTGGAACACAAAACAGGTTTTACAAACTCTGCAAGGCTTCGAACTCCAAAGTATGAAATGCTGATGAGCTGAGACAAGCACCAAGCAGATGCAGCATTGTGTTGTGTGGCTTAACTGTTCTGAGCAAAGACATTTTAAACCCTTCTTCAGGGGCCCCAGCTGCCCATGTCATTCCCTATAGGAGCTACCACGTGAGCAGGTGAATTTAAACCAGCTCCTGACTGAACAGGAACCTGGAGGTTGACACATTGACTCCAGCAGGAGCAAGCTGGGGAGAGCTTTTTGCAAATTCTTTTTTCACCCTGAAACAGGAGTCTTTGTAAAGGACAAAGTGGTGTTCCCACCCACTTAAACTCCAAACTCTTAAATGTTAGTGCCTACAAATGCTTTCACAATAAAGAGATGTAGACAATTCCTCCAAAGGTGCAGAAGACACAGAGCCCTCTCTCAGTACACTTTTGTGGAAAGGTAGGTGGTTACAGCACCTTCTTGGGATCAGAAAGACAAAAGTGGGAGTCCAAACCTATGGGCAGAGTTCAGTCTCCACTCTGATCTGTCAGAGTCATTCTGATGCAGGAAAAACTCACGTTTCCTGGGCCAGAAAGTGGGAACAAAGAATGTTGGGAACAACATCACAGTGCTATTTTGGATATGTCTTCAATCAGTCTAAATCCATCCTTCATACAATGAGAAAACTAAATACATATTAATTCACTTATTAAAATGCAATTCTATATGAGGGGACCGCAAGGAGTCTTTCTCTTCCCATATGTGTTCTATAAAGAAAAAAGTTGCTATTGCTGCACTTGGAGATTGATTGACTCACCATATGTAGGTTTACTTTTAGATTAACATGCAGTTGAAACCCAGCAGGGAAGTTGCTCTAACTTCTGGATCCTAGCCAGGAAAAAAGCCAGAACAAGGTGACAAGGTGATGGTGGTATAACCAATGCGCTTCAGGGCAAGGGGAGCAGCAGAACTTCAGGCTTGTGGGGAATTCTGGGGTCAAAATCTGAGGTCTTGGTTGGTCCTGGGAAATGATATGCTGGCACTAGCATCTGCAGGAATGGTGTTCCAAGTTTAGGCATCTGAATTTGTTCTTTTTAGATCTCACTTTTAAGATTAGAATAGCAGAAACCCAAGATAAAAGCTAATAAAACAGAGGACAAGTAAGACTGACTTCTTATCTCTCTAGCAATATAGAGAAACATTTCTTGCATGCTCAGCTACTTAATGTTTCTGGTCAAACATGTTTCTGTAACCACTGTATATTTTTACAATATAAAAGTCAAGTAGAAAGACTCTATAGAGAGTTTAAGGGCTCTTATAATCTGTCTCTCAGCAGGTCATTCATTTTTATATAGTCTACTGCAATAGCCCAGCTAAACTGGTTTATAAACCTCTGACCTCTGAAGGTGCTTAACACGAAAGTAGCATCAAAAAAGTATGAGACAAAGATAGATAAGAAATGTCCTTAACACCAGTACTGAATTTTCAGCAGTTAAAGATGGACTTTCATGTTCATGCTTCAGTCTTCTGACCAAGCCTTTTTTAACTAATGCCAAATATATACAATTTCACACTTCTAAGTTCACCCCCTTCTGGGATGTTAACTTTTAAACCAACAATTCTCTATAATTCCTTGTCAGCCATATTTGTGTTCAAACCAAAAGGTAAATAACCTAGTGATTTGGTGTAGCCCAAGTTCATAAAGCTCATGCAGGAGGTGCCATGCACAGCAATAACTATGCTAATGGAGGCATTTAGGTACACAGCAATGGGGGCTTCCAAGGTTTGCACTGAGCAGCTGTCCAGGACAGCTATTTGGGACAGAAGTTTCCTTTCACAGAGCAGCCCATGTCCTGCAGAAATCAAAGGATCTTGAGCTTCACTTCCTACTGCTCTGTGCCTTTCTTTGCAGCTTCCCCACCTGCATCAGCTGCGGGGCCGGTGTGGTGATGAGCACCCCAAAGCCCTGGCTGAGCACCCCAATATCTTGGCTGAGCACCCCAGTGTCCTGGCTGAGCACCCCAATGCCCTGGCTGAGCACCCAATGCCCTGGCTGAGCACCCCAGTGCCCTGGATGAACACCCAGTGTCCTGGCTGAGCACCCCAATGTCCTGGCTGAGCACCCCAGTGCCCTGGCTGAGCACCCCAATGCCCTGGCTGAGCACCCCAATGTCCTGGCTGAGCACCCCAGTGCCCTGGCTGAGCACCCAGTCCACAGCCCCAATGCCCTGGCTGAGCACCAATGCCTGGCTAGCACCCCTGTGGCTGAGCACCCCAGTGCCCTGGCTGAGCACCCCAGTGTCCTGAGTGAGCGCCCAATGCCCTGGCTGAGCACCCCAATGCCCTGGCTGAGCACCCCAAAGCCCTGGCTGAGCACCCCAGTGCCCTGGTTAATCACTAGAGCTCTTTGCAGGAGCAGACCTTGCTGCTTTGACAGAGAGACATTAAGATCATAGTGGATCCTCTGTGGCATTTTCTGAGTGCACCAGAAGGCAGAACAGAAGAACCCAAGTGAGACGCAAACAAGTCTTGTATGGTAAAACAGAATTAGCAGGAAGACAATATTCACTGTGTAAGGAAGAAAAACAAAACAAACAACACTAGAAGCTTGAAAACATTCGCCTCACTCTTCTGTGGTTTGAGAAGTGAAGTCTAGCACGGCAAAACAAAAATCAGACCTGCTTTTAATCTGTGAACAGCTCTCTTTTTGAAATCTGTCATGTTTCTGGCTTCATTTTTTTCCTTGAGAAAAGAGCAAAAATGTTATTTTTCTTAAAGAATTTCCAAATGTTTTATCTTTATTAATGTTTCTATATAACATAGTTAATCACCACCGGCAAATCTGTCTTGTTCGTTAATTCTTCCATTGTCAAAACATCAAAACCAATAGTTTATAACATCATAAATCTTGGACATCAATCATAATATAGAGATTTCTCATTATGTATAGGATTCTCTCTTCTGATGTGTTTGAAAGGTTCATCAGGACTGTTCTTACAAGCAGTATTCTGTATTGAAGCACTAAGCTTCATGGCATTTGAATTTCTGAGATGCTTTTGTTGCTGATTGTGGTTTTCCAGATGGTAAGAAATTTATCACTTAGTTTAAATATTTTTTTAATGCTCTTTCTGCAAGTCGATGCAAGATTTGGCTAGTCCTCTGAAGTTTGAGTTACTGAAGATACAGTCTTCTGTCCAACAAGCTCAAGATCCCTATTCCACCTTACTAAATTGCAAATAAGAAACAGAAAATCACTTGAAGGGACAGGGGAAAAAGGACATAGCAGAAGCAATTCATAGTTTAATTTAATTAAAAATGCTAATCAAAAGGTAGCCTCACTATCTCAGTCTTCAAAAGATCCAGTTCAGTAAATAGGGTGACTTCAGATCTCTTTAGAAAGATGTATTCATCAGCTGTCTTTCTTCCCTTAAGCAGGACCCACAGAAAAAGACTGAGTGCTGCCACACCTGGAACACACATATAAAAGAGCCATTGCCTTTTCTTTGATTAACTTGAAGAAAGCAGAAAACCAAAATGAGTGCCACAGTGCTTCATGTGGCTTTTTTCTTTCTTGATTTTTGTGTTATTAATGCTGTCATTTTTGAACTTCACTGGGGAAGGTGAAGAGGAAGCCACTTTAGTCATTGCTGCATCTGTGCATATTGTGCAATTATTTAAAGGCTCTAAAAATGTGTGGATCCCATTTCTTCCATTTCACAACTATAAGCAGGTCTAACACCACAAAAGCCAGGGCAGCTACAGAGCAGATCACAAGAATGGGGGAAATGGGAAAAGCCAAGTGCTCCAAGTGACAGACAGGCTTTTGTGTTGCAAAGCAATGTCATCTGCAAATATTTAAGTCAGAAGAAGGGAGCAGAGAAAAAGCAATGGGCTTCAAGTCTTAAAAAACTGATGATCAAAGGGGGATTAGATCACAGGGAAGTATCAGATTGGAATTGTGCAGTCCTATGCAGCAGGTGTTTGGGTTCTAGTGGGGCAAACACCATCTTGGGCTAAATCAGCTCCTCAAATGTGAGTTCTTCAGCTGCTTAGAGACACCCTTGCTTGGTCAGAGCTCACCTCTAGTCTGACCTCTGTGCTTTAAAGTTCTGAAAATAACTGGTTTAATAAAAGCCAGAACAGCACAGCCAGTTCAGTAAGAACACAGTAAGAACATTATGCCAGGTTAACTGCAATTAGCTGTTTTAGACAGCTGAATTTGCAAGCCTCCTTCAGCAGCCACCCACCCCCAGCTGACATGCTGTCTAAAAGCCAGAGCTCACAGAAGCCACAGCCATCCTGCTCATTTTGAAAGTATTGTGAGAGTCCTGGATTATGTTCATGGGTGGGCTCTCATCCCTCTAGAAATTGTTTTGTTCTCCCCCTTCTCTGTCCTGAGTAAGGATGCTTTTCCAAAGCACCAAAGACCGTGTCCAGGCAGGAGAGAGCTTCTCAGGCATTACCAGGCAATGTGAGGATAACCCACAGCATTCAGCAGGGTGCTCCAGCCCTGCCAGAGGAATGAACACAGCACTCACAAACCTCAGCCCTCTAGGCAGCCTTCATTTTCCTCTCAGCTTTCTCTCCTTTACCTGGCATTTTCTTGTCAATGCCTTCTTACCAGCCAAAAAACATGAGCTGGAGTTTCTATCAGAATTATTACTGCAGGCACTCCCTAGATTAACACCAACCTGGCTGAACTGAAGAAAAGGGGCAGCAAAGGAGAAGAAGGATATCATTGATTATTTTTGTTTCTTGCTGACAATAATTGTGACAACTGATATCTCTGACATTCCTATATCAGATTTTGATCAGATATATTATCATCATATTTTAATCAGATATAGGATCATCATATTTTGATCATCATACTGAATCACATATTATGGGCTAAACTTAGAAGAAGTAACTGGGTTTTTCGTTTTGAGGGTTTTTTTGAATTTAAATAAATACTGCATTCTTTTCTTTCTCCAGTTCTCAATTCTTGCCAGGCCATGTTCCTTCATTTGATATGACATGCAGTTTGGAAAGAACATACCACTGTGGAGATCTGAGTACACAGGGTTATGTTTCCTTGCTACTACACCCTGCAGCTAAGGAAGGTCCTTGTATCACTGGTGTTGTTATCCCTGGTGTTGTACACATGTGAAAGGTATCTTCAGTTACCAGTACAGTATTTCTGAAGAAAAAGAAAGCTTTAGTCAACTTAAAAAAATAGTAAGGAAGAAAGCAAAACCTAATGTTCACCACATGCACTGCCTTGAGAATACAGATGAACTTTCTGTACTTCTATTGCTTTGGAAAAATGTGTAAACCGTTATTTTAAATAATTTACAAACTCCCCTGTTTTAATTTATTGGCATAGCCTGACTGCACAAGTGCACTATTTTAACCTTAAACCGGAATACCAATAAAATCCTACACAAAACCAGATATGTTTAATTTCAGCTTTTATTGCAATATTATCCCAGTAGATCCCAAGAACATCTGATTGAAGTTACCTTAAAATTTCCGCACTTAGATACAGAACCAAATAAACTCCACTGATCACAGCAACCTTGAACTTGTGGGAATTCAGATCTAGATCCAGGCTTTGCAGCTGGATTCCATCCCAAGTTGAAATGTTACTCAGAATCAAAGTGTGTTGTGGCTGCACACACGGTTTACAGGAAGTATTCAATTCAACATTTTTGGTAGGTGTTTCATCCTTTAATTACTCCCAAATTTCTGCCCAACTTTTCATACCAGAATTCAGACTCTTGCTTTCTGTCTGAACTGACTAAAGCCTTAGCAGACACATCACTTCACTACAGAATGAACACTGTGGCACTGATTTAAGTCCAGAATTCTCTGAACAACTGTTTCACATCTGAGCAATTGCACCAGCAGTAGTGGGGTTGCCTCCTTTTGCCTCCTTGTTTATTCGGGGGAGGTGGGGTGAGGGGGTGCTGCTGGAATCACAGCCCACGACTTTATCATGCAACATGAAAAGCCTTTGGGCTATCTTCTCAGCTGGGATAAATAAGCAAAGCTCTATTGGTTTCTGGGTGAATGAGATTATAATTCAAATCAGAAGCGTAGTGTTTGTTTATACCATAACAAAGTATCACAGAAGTGTGTATCATAAGCCTTAAAACACTGCACTCAAGGACAGTAAAATCCACGAGTCTGAGCTTAGGTTTCAGTGACTCCAGTGAAGTTATGCCTATTTATTTCAGGATAGCAGTGCTGATGTGCACCAGCTGAGAATCTGACTCTTTAACTCCCAAATGACAGCAGAAACCATTTACAGGGGGAGGGAGAAGGGGCTGGGGTGGGAATCAACTTGAGTACAGAGCTGTATGGCTGATAAATGGGTATCAGCCATCTCTTAAAACAGGCAGGCCTGTTTCTTCCTAAAATGAAACTAGAGAAATAATAAACACATGCAAAGGAATAATACAAAAGATATGTTTTCTCAAGGAATTTCTATTGTGTACATTATGCTTCACATTCCAATACAAAGCATTTTGACAGTATCATTCAACCAGTTTCTCATTTTATGTGCTTGCACACACAACCCTTGTGATTCAAAGCAAACTGCTGTATAAAATGCCTTTCAAAACAACCTATCCACTCATTTAAGCTGACAGCCCATGCCCACCTAAAAACAAAACTACACTTTCTTCCATGCACCCCAAAAGCATCCCGAACTAGCTAGCAGTAATAAATTTAAAGGACAGCTTTTCCTGTCCACACAGCCCATCCCAGTGGGAGATGATACAATATGTAACATTGCTGTGTTTCACAGTAATTATGTAAGAGAAGTCACATGTGGCACAAATGGAATGTACACCAAAGAGCAGAAGCATATGTTCAAATAAACCACTGGTTATGTCAAAACTAATAACTTGTTTGCTGCAGTGGGCTCAACAGTAAAAGGCCCAATGAGTCTAATGACTTTGCTACCCCTCCTTTTGCTCCTCATTGAGCAGGCTGGAGCTGATTTTTTTCAGGGATTATGTTTATGCAATACGAACATATTGTTATTTGCTACTTTCTGCATGATCATTTTGGCATTCTTATGAGAAGATGATGATGGTTCTGTCTAAATGTTTGGGAGGATTATCACTGACATGGGAAGTTATTAGGTTTGATGCAATATAAAGAACATTCACAGTCAGAAAACAGCATCTTTCATTTTTAGGAATGGAGGTAATTGTGCCTTGTGACAGTGCACATCCTTAAGATGTTATGTATCATTGCGTACTTAAAAAAGCAGCACACTTTTTATTGATCTTTCAATTTCATTTTGATTTAAAATGCAGATCTTTCCCTCCATTGAAATCCTAGCATTTTTATTTTAAAATGTATCGGCAAAAATCCATTTCAGACATATGCAGCACCGTAAATTACTTTTTGTGGTTGAAACAGTATTCGCTTATGTCACGGGCTGAACATCCCCCTTTATTAGAATGCTATTTATTGCCACCAGCTGCAGTGCTTAGCTAGCAAAGTTCTTGACACCAGCGATTGCTTTTCAGCACCGATGCTTCCGGCTGCTATCGGGGGCTCCTATTGCCCAACGCAGCCACTCCTGGTGGAACTGCTCCTTCTGCTGCGCACACAGCTCTGTCACTGCCCCCAGAGCAGGAGCTGGGACACAGGGATCGGGTCTGAGCCCACTGCTGTGGAGTCTCTTGAGGTATAAATCTCCCATAACTCTAAAAGGCCTTGCCAAATACCACTAGCTTGAAAGCTGTCAAATGTGCTCAGGAGATCTACCCATCAGTAATGGATTTTTTTTTTTTTTTCAAAATTAAGATGCGAGCTCAGCTTGTGAGCAAAGGGTGCCTTACATAACAAGCCACAGATTTAGTAAAAGCGAGAGGATTTCTGTATCTATCAGGTATCTAGCCAGTGGTCTCTATTTCATCAGATTTTCGAGCAGGGAGAAACCAGACAAAGGTAATTACTCTTCTTCTGTTAAGAGCTGCTATTACTCCTGCATGAACAGCTAGCACTGCCTTTTTCTTCTGCCTCTGCCTGTGGCAGCCAGGAGAACTAAACAGGAGCAATATAAAAGTGGCAGTGTCAACAGCTGTCCTACAAAACATTAAGTGTACCTCATACAGTAAATCTTCAAAGCAGTAGCATGTGTTCTGCTCCTGTGTATGCAAATCCTGTTATTTTATCGATATCATTTGCACACATGCCTTCTTCACAGCTGAACCCTTGAAAAGCCATTGCATGTAATTGGGCTCAACTAAGCAACAGAGGCAATCAGTGACAGGAGGAGACTGAACTCCTTTAACATGGAAAGAATTCCTTTCCTCCCTCAGAAAAGAAACACCCAGTAGGTCAAAGAGGAAGGTTTCTCTGCAGTATAGCACAGACAAGCCTGTTATACAGATGCCTGAACCACTGGAATCTACAATAAAAAAAAAAAAATATTCAAGCCCAGAGCCTTCATGGACACAGTTTTTCCCTTTGTTTAAATAAAGGAATGAACAAATGTACATATTTTTGTCTATATGTATGTTTAAAAATCCTAAAACATTCAAACTAAAATCTTTGCAGAGTTAGGCTCTGCCTCACAAGATAACTTAGCTGGCAAACATTCTGAAAATTTTTTTACTCACTGTGAAAACTGATAAAAGTAGGTGCCTTGTTCATCTTACAGACAGACAACAAAAAATATAATCATTCTTCTGTCTGTAAGGAAATTCCTTTTCAGATTGAGAGAGTACAAGAGACATCTGAAAGTTGGAGTTACTTATGGGTCAAAATACAATTGCTCTTTATTTCTTATCTTTGTCCCTGCAAATAACCCAAAAACGTTATTAGCAAATTACTTTCTCTTTCATATCTTTAAACTGGAGATAGGTATATGTTTCCACTAAATGACTCATAAAAATAAACTGGCATAGCAGTTTGACTTAAAGTGTTACGTGTGACTGAGCAGCCTTCATAAAAATTACTGTTTCCTTTGCATCTGTATTTTCCTTGGGCAGACCAGAGCTTGGGCCACACTCTGCCCCACACAATATATCCTGGTGCAAGGCTACTTCCTCAGCACTGGAAGAGGTCTGTTCCATTACACCCATCCCACCCTGGCCTTTTCTTTGGGAAGTGCAAGACAAGATATGATAATGTAACATCGTGAAGAATGAGTGTCTTAAACAACTCTCCTCTATTCCAGCTGGACTTCAGCCAATTCAAATGGATGGGTGAGGGCCAACAGACATATTAGTGCAACCCTGTATTTAAAGCCAAGTTATCCCCTAAATGACCCTAGAGTCAATTTATAGATGCAGAGACTAATGTACAATAGAGTTCAGAAATACTCTAAAGCCTAGCTTTGAAAATGCCTGGACACATGCCACTGGGAGTACTCTGAGGGGGCAGAAAGGGACAAAACATATAAATGCTTAATTTCCATATTTGTCCAGTGTTATTTTTGGTGATTGTTTTTTGGTTTTTGAATTTCTTTTTGCCACTTCGTAATTAAAAAAACAGAAAAGAAAAAATATATAAAAACAATGTAAATGAAGCCTACCAATTTTAATTCTTACTACAGCTTAAAACCATCATTAATCCCTGCAGACAAGCTCTCCCCTAAGGAGTTCAGTAGTTCAGCAGTATAACTCTTCCTCATCCCCACAGATGCAAGAGGTACCCAGTTGCAGGATGCACCAGCAGTGTCCCTGTTTGCAATGGTGAACAGGGGACTCTCAGTTCCCCTCCTCCTAAAGCTCTTCCTACATCAGCACACCACCACCTTCCCCATTAATGATTTTCCATGCTGTGGGGCAGGCTTCTGCTAAGGCAGAGCAAGTTAACTATGGAGCAAGTTATTTTCTGAGCAAGCTAATTATAAAAACAAGCTCACAAAAAATTTTGAGTAACAAAAAAGACATGCAGATGCAACACCAACACCTTATATAATTTTTTTCTTTCAGTGAATTAAGGCCATTGATGACATTTTTATGCTTAAGCTTCTTAAATGCGTCTTGAAACAAAAGTTTCTCAACTTTCTCAAACATGTAGACAATACATATTGCAGATAGCAACTGAGAGGAGGGAGTTAAAAAAATAACTATCCAGCATTAAAGTGAGTTTAGTATATTTTATGGCAATTTCAATAAGTTCAGTTACGTTCCTATAAATAAAAGTTATAGTTCTGACAATCAGAGGGCTCTTGGTTGTCTGGTCATTAATGTCATGCTTTCTTGTAGAAGAGCTCACAACTATCCACAGCTTTCTTTTCCATGTAACACCATTTCCCAGATAAACATCCTGCTTTCGTGTTTCAGTGCTTGAGGCTGCCACTGTGCATTACCACAGGAGTACAAGTGTCACAAACACCAACACAGGATCCCGGTGCAGGAACACAGGTGGCCAGGTATTGACTTCCATGCCTCTGACCCAGGGAGGGTCAATAACAGTCTCCAGGGCAGTTGCTTCACAAGGCAAAACCCTTCAGTGATCTCAGAGTTAAATGCAAACAAGAAAGGCACGACAGGCTGTTGTGGGTGCTCCCCAAAATGCAGCTGGCCAGTGTGGCAAGCAGGACCCCTTCCTTCATTTGCTCCTTTGCACACAATTATCCCCAGCAGCAGTAGCCAAGGATGACACCTGACCACGGGATAAGAAAACATCCATCCCATTCATACCATTAAAGTGAACCAACCACCCCACCAGTTTGCAGACTAAGCAGGAGAAAATTCTGAAGCTGTGACACCTTCAGTTACCTTGCTCAGGTCATTTTTATGTAGGACAAGCAATCCATCTATCCACCTGAGAAGTTTAACTGAGAGGCCTAATTTTTAAATGCAAGCATTCCAACCTCCCAGTAAGTCACTGTCAGAGAATTTCCAGAATCGTTTGCACTGGCAAATATTTAGGACATTTATAATTATCCCTAAAAATTAAGCACAGGAGCAATTTAAAACTAATAGCTGGATTTTCAACTGTAAGACAGAGGGATGTCTAGAGACTTCAGGTTTTGGTTGCACAACTTGAGAGAATTAGATGGTCATGTTTTCATAAGTGCTCAACATGAACTTTGAAAAATATTAAGCCTTATCTGAGTGCTTTAACAACTAAAAAAAAAGATTCATTGAAGCAAAACAGCTCCTGCCTAGTGTAAATACCTTTTACCAGTTCACCTGAGGATGGAAAGTTTGTCCTGTTGCTTTGTGACAAGCACATGAATGGGGCAGACAGTCCATAGTCTCATGGCTGCAGACACTCCAACAAAGGCAAGAGCAGTCCAAGACATCAGTTACTCAAAACAACTAAAACCATATAATAGCCAGGTATTCCTTAAAATTCTAGAATCCAGAACAAATTTTCCACTCATGGGAACTGATAACCTTCCATACTCTGGCAATTCTAAACAACTGCCTGAGTGCATGGGTGATCAGCTATCTTTAGATAAAAATCATCCTGCAGAGAGTGAAGAAATAATTTAAAAGACAAAAACAAAACTATAAAAGAAAAAGGGAAGGGAAGGGAAGGGAAGGGAAGGGAAGGGAAGGGAAGGGAAGGGAAGGGAAGGGAAGGGAAGGGAAGGGAAGGGAAGGGAAGGGAAGGGAAGGGAAGGGAAGGGAAGGGAAGGGAAGGGAAGGGAAGGGAAGGGAAGGGAAGGGAAGGGAAGGGAAGGGAAGGGAAGGGAAGGGAAGGGAAGGGAAGGGAAGGGAAGGGAAGGGAAGGGAAGGGAAGGGACAAATTATGGGACTGCAGAAGAAAACACAGTTTTGCTATCTTTATGGAAGACCCAAATAAACTGGGACAATAAACAGACACATGCAGACACTATTCAGGAATTGCGAGTTCATTTTGCCAGAGAAATGTATTGATACTTTACTTGGATCCAACCAGAAACTAAAAATTAAATGCATGCAATAATACAACAGTGTGTCTGAATACTCTTTGGGACTGTAAACTATTGAGAAAACTTCTGTTCAAAAAGCATTCCACAAAACTGAGATGCTGCATCAAAGTAAGAACAGTGCACAGGATTCAACGTGGAGAAGGACAAGTCAGTGTTAATGGGAAAGGGACTGTACTATGGGAGCTGGCAGCCAAAACCAACAACCTTGCTTTCACCAGATCTCAAAGAATAATATTTAATTTAAGTACTGGCTTTATAGAAAGCCACAAAAAATTAGCCTCCCAGCACTGGAAGTGAAAACATATTTCATTTCCAGCCAGAACACTAGATCCATTCCAAAGCCAAGTTACTGGAAGTCTTCCATTGTCTCAAGTCTTTTTTTTTTCATTTTATGTCCCTCTTATTTTCAAAATGAGTGAGTAGGTATTTCCTATGTAACCCTAAGAATTAGAAATACACAATATATACATTTATTAATTTTAAAAATGTAAAACATAAAATTAAATTCTCTCCAAAGAATTATATTTAGTATACACCACACTGCTAAAATAAACTAAGCATAGTTTCAATTGACATGTTTTAATTCAATTTCTCCAGTATTCCAATACTCTTCTGGAAAAGGAAACAAAAGGAAAAATGGTTTTACAAATCCTCCAAATGTTACACCCATACTTTAGCAAAAAAATGATGCTATAATTATTATTCTGAGAATATTACTATGCTGCAAGAAAAGTGCAGCAGATAGATGATTAATCTTCAATATTAGCTAAACCAGAAACACTGCTAGATGCAGTACTGTATTAGTACAAATATAAGATTTTATGTCTTCTGACAAACTTGTACTAGATTTTTATTTAAAGAAAAGGATTTGTTGATCATTCTAGGAATTCAAATTGTTCTTTAGAAAGCAAAGTGTCATTGGTGCACTTTAAAATGCCCATTAACAATCGTAAGCCAGAATAATCATGGCCACAGAAGAAAGCTGTGTATCCACCAGGCTTTATTAGAGTTGCAAATCACAAGCAATGGACTGATTCCCACTTTATTGTCTCCACAAACTTAAGGAAAAACAAAGAGCTGAAGGCATCAGTGAAACACGGTAATATGCTTCAAGCTAAGTCTTTTCAAAAGGGTATTTCTATCTAAAGTTATAAGGAGCTAATCAGCAACAGCAAAATAAGTTCATTTTGAGCATATAAATGCACACCCTAAGCCAAGTAAGAAATAGAAAAACCCTTTTAATTTGGCTCACGAAGATATTGTCTTTATTTTTCTGGTTTGGCGAATACTAAGAGTGTGGTATCATGAGTTTCTGTTTGCACGAGTGCTGCAGTAAAGAGGCTTCCTTTAGACTAGCCCAGATAAATATTCTAGCTTACAGCTGCAAGGGGCTCTCCAAATGGTTTGCCCAAAGCCCAGGCAGGGACACCCTTGGAAATGTCTCTGCAGAAGTCAGAGCCAACGAGGGTCCCACGCTGGTGCCCTGCCCAGGCTCAGGACACGAGCAGCGCTGTTGGCCACCCCGCTCACCGACACAGGCTGTGCCCGCTCCCCTTGGAGCTGAGCTTCCCTGAAAGCTCCTGCCAGCTGCAGGCCTGGCTGGGATTTTCTCTTGACCTTTAAAGCCAATTGCCTGCTGCACTTCCACCTATTTACTGCTGCTGCGGGGAGGAATGATACTTGCTTGTAAAAGTCCTTCTCCATAAGAACAGAGGTCTGCATGGTATCAGCCCTCTGCTGAGAGCTGCAAGCGCTCATGTGTTAATTGCTTAATTGCTGCCCCGATGGTGCTGGGGGGAGTTTGCCCTGAGCTAGTGTTTTATCGAATCAAGCCCAAGGGTTGCTGCAATAACTAAGAATAAAGGGAGTCCATAAATAAAGCCCTCTTCAGACAGAGCAAAGAGCTATTTAGTTCAGCCTCTCTCTGAGTGGCTAATGGAGAATATTTGAGGGGAAAAGCATAGGAACAGAAGCTTACTGTACAGCACAGTATATAAAACATCTTTCCCTACAACCCCTAATGCTATCTGCAGCTTAGAAACCTCTTGAACTAAAAGGAATAGATTCTTCTCTTTTCTTAAATCTTCCAGGTTAAAAAGCAGCCGGTAGTAGACCTGCTTTCAATAAAACCAACACACAAAGGCCCTGGGTGCTGTGAACCTGACAGCAATTTACAGCCATTTAGAACAATGAGTGAGCCTATTGCCAATACACGCTAGAAGAGCATGATAAATGCAGAACAAAATTTAACATTTCAATCTAGATTATTAAAGAAAACAGTACTTCATCCATCAAATTTATATCTGTCCTATCTGAGTATTTATCAGCATAGTTCTGTGCTACATAAGCAGAGCAACAAAGGCAGTGGCAGTAGCCCCATAAGCTCTGCAATAAGCTTGCACTGTGTCTATCTGTGCACAGGAGTGCTCAGCACAGAGCAGCTTTCACTGCCATGTAACTCCAGCTAGTCCTCAGCATCCATCAGGCATGACAACTTACTTCATAACATCAGCTTGCTCTTGCTAGTGTATGTTTCCATGAGCATGAGAATGAAACCATTTCTGAAAGAACAAAATGGCTGGGGCTGGGCTTGAGGTGGGTGACAGTTCAGCCTGCTGTCCTCTCTGTTATATGGTACACTCTGTGATGTGTGCTTGCCTCCCTGCAATACACTGATATGCATATTAAATTCACTATTTTTTTTAGTAAGAACCCTTTACAGGCACTGTATTATGTCCTATTAGAAACAAAAGCCATTGTATTTAAACATGAATATGCTAGGGAGTTGATTTTAAATTCCCTTACTGTACACATCACATGATATTTTTTCAATTAAACTGATTCAGTATTGGAACAGAGCATAGCTATGTTTCCTTGAGTACTCTCACAGGCAGTTGAACATCTGGAGGTAAAAAAAGCAACAATAGAAATGAAGAGTTGCCATACAGGTTCTTCATATCAAGCTGAACCAAATTCCATAGTCCCTACATGCTGCTTGAAAGTAGATCTCAAATATCTCTGAGAAAAAGAGCCATAAGATTTGAGACTATGAAGATAGAACAAAGGGTTATGAAAATGTGTAAATATGTTCAAAAGGAAATTCTAAAGCACCTTTGCTGTCATCTGTAAGATGTGTTTCTTTTCTGGGTTCCAACCTCTGTTGCTTTTAGTGCAAAGTCTATGTTGCATTTTTGCTACTGCTTACACTGTATGCATCTCAAGGGTTTGCTTATTCTTAATTAAAATTAGATTAATGACGTTTACCCTCAGAATTTTTAGTGTCTTCTGAAAGCTGCTGTTTCTAGGAAGAGGCCTGCGCCAAGACAGAAGTGGGAAAGAGCATAAGGAGTATAGGGAAGCAGGGACAAAGAAAATAAAAAAGGAATTCTCTGAATAAGCTTCATGTCCTACCAGCTTAGGGGCAATGAAGCATTTTTCATTTCTTGCTGCGGTCCCCAAAGCTGTAACTTACATTCATTTTTTGACATATTTTACACACAAAGTAATTCTGCCTCAAACACTGTTGACTTGTGCGAGTTGGTCCTGCTCAGCACATCTCAGAGGGCCTCAGTGACCTTGGCTGAATTGTAACAGGCAAGTTTTACACTGGTGAGTTGTTCTGGAAGGAAATGGAAGTGATGAGTAGGCATTTTTTTGCGCTGTCAAACACCATTCCATCCTTTCTCATCTCTCTCACTTTTAACAGGGGAGGTTAGAATAATCATACTTACAGCTGTTACTTCCTATGCCCTTATCTTTGTGTAGATTCCTGTACATAAATGTAAGTAAACATGAGGTCTGCTCTTACCTGAGATGCCTTGGAGTTCTTTTCAAAATCAAAATAGTGTTTGAAATTCAGGAGTTTACTTTTTTTAAGAAGTTTCCTTCAGAATCAGCATCCACTTTTCACATATCTAACACATTTTATTTCACTGTCTCATTGAACATTAATGAATTTTCAGGAAGGAACCATGTAAGGACTGTAATGATTAGTGTTATTTAAGGGAAGATTTGTTCAAAAATAGGCTAATGATGTAGCCAAGTTTATTCAGGTGTCAGTGGCCAAATGAGACATAAAACCTCTGAGCCCTAACTCACAGATGATCACTCAGATCAACAGCTCCCTGGTGGTGCTGTTTCAGAAATACCTTTTTCACCCTTTTCTGAAATGCATTCAGCATACAGATAATTAAATTAAGAACTTTCATGTTGGTTTCATCCTGATATTTGACTTTCAAGATTCAAGCCAAGCAGTTGTCCATCTCTTCCAAACGTGTATCTGAAGATGCATTAGCAGAAAATCATTAAATCAATCAGCACCAGAAATATACGAATGCTGAAGGGAACAGCAGTTTGCAATTGTTCCCATATAGCCAAATGTTTTCTATGCCTCATACACTGAGACTAATTGGGACAAAATTTTGAAAGTGTCTGGCCGAATTCTTCTGTGACAGGAAGTGAAATGGTTTGCACCTCTTTGGAAAAGCTAAACTCACTTCTGACTGAGGATTGACACCATGCCTTTGTCTCATTAACAGTTTCCCATACCCTATTCCTGGATATATGATATTATATTACAGACATGGCTAAAGCCCCCTTTACAAAGGTAGGCAGTGTAAAATAATTACTCCTCCTTGCCACTACAGCAGCTTTCTGGAATGCAGAGACCCCACGATGGAGAAAGCAAATAAGTGTTAAACAGCATGTACCCAGGGTTGTGGTGTGGTCAGCTCCTCCAGTGGTCATTGTCCAGTGGATGGAGCGTTGATGCTGTGGCATCCATGACAGAAAGGTATTGGTTTGTCCAGCTGTGTAACTCCACTTGCACTCCAGATTCTGCAGCCTTGAAACGCAGCTAGCCCACTGTGTATAAAAATACAGCGCTTGGTTATGTTTATTATTATAATTTAAATGGACTCAGGAGATGCATTATCACTCTGGATAGAGATACCAGGGTTAATAAGGGCAACTGGCTTGGTCTTCCTAAAGTTCTTCTGCAGGTGGGGTACAGTTTCCATCCTTGGATTGCCAGGGCTCTGGATCCGAGACTCAGGGCAATGCCCACAGTCCATCTGTATAGAGGGATGACAGGAGGATTTGGCTCAGTCCTATTTCATAACAACTCCTGCTTCACGTGGACTTTTCAGCAGTGTTAGCCTTAGTCCCCAGGAATAAGAAGCCTGTGGGAGTGCAGAGGAAATATATACGTTCTTCCCAGACCTCTCTTGGACAGAGCCCAAATTCCTCAGTGTAGGAGGGCTATGAGGTTGAGATTTTGGAAAAAGGTTCTGACAGACACAGCCAGCTGGAAAGAGAGTGATCCACATGCACAGTTCCTTCCAAAGATGAATCAGGATGAAATGATTTTACATGTTTTTTCATTGTCCTTCCCACCTTGTAAACATTCCTAAAGCCTGTCTGTAAGCCCTGCATAAAGAAGTGCTAATATCCATATGTCAGTACTGGAAATGGTTTTTCCCACACCTAAAGAGCCAAGTTCATCCCATATGTAATTCCCCTCACTTTAATAGCTTTGCAGGAGGAAGGATGCTGGCCCAGTAAGTCCACCCAAAAGCTGCAGATCCTGCTGAAAACAGCTGCCTACCTTGTGAGGGGGATGAATCACCACAGACCTCAGTTGCTCAGGCCTTTGCAATAGATTCCTCCTCACTTCTGTGCGCAATTCTGCCTGCAAATCCCTAAATTATCTGGACACCAGCTGCTTCAAAAGCTTGAAAGCCTCATTTTAAGAGATAAGGACAGAAGAGCAGGCCTTGCTCTCAGTTACTAAACTATGTCCATTGAATGTGTATCTGTGCTGCAGTTGTACTTTGTTTATCCTACTGCAAGGCATTTCTTGGTTAGCTTCAATATCCAGGAAGAATTGTTCTTCTTTCTGTACGTTTCTTGATTTTCAGAAAGGAGCAGAGAGTATTCACCCTTCTTTGCTCTGACAAGAGCCAGGATGTAGGTCAGGGTGAACCAATACACCTAGAGGTATTAAATTGCTTCAGTGCCTGGCCAGTAAATCTTGATCCTGTGGTCAGGAAAAGCTGAATGCCAGCTTTGCAGTAAAAATGGACCAGCAGGGAGTTTGAGAGAAGCTAAGGGGAAAATTTTCATAGGATCATGAGGGAAGGTTATTTAACAAATTCTCTTCTATTACAATGATTCCGTGACCCTGGTGATGCCTTCCAGTCTTATGTTGCTATAAATACCTTGCCTGAGAACTAATTCCTCTTGACAAGCTGACAGAGCTTCAGCACACAATAGAGCATGTCACCAGTTAGTTTATCTTATGGCTAACATTAGCATTTGATTTTTGTTTTCCTGCTACTGTTATTCTGGACAGCAAGGTACTGTTGTTAATATTACCTGTTGAGAATCGTACATAATGAGTAAATAAACTTGCAGCTCCTTCAACACTAGATGCTCTAAAGACCTGAAAGCAAGTTTCCTCTGCTTTAAGCATATAGTACATTCTAAGATCCTAAATTATAAATGTAATTATAAATATGTACGAATTCCAGTTAAAATTATCTGCTTGGTACAGAAGTTCACCCTTACAAGAATTGTAACATCAGACATCACAATTTATCTTAGCTAAAAAAAATTAGTAGAGGAAGGGTCTTCAAAGTGAATGTAGATTAGTCATTTTAATCACACTAGACCTATTTAGAATTTGCTTTTGTGATGGAATAAGACATGAGACAACATAGTTGTATGAAAATTATTTTCTATGAGCTGTGTTGATAAAGAGATAAACAAGATAAATCTGTCACTCTCTTGGATATTGAAATATATATATACATATACTAACCTATTGCTATTTCCTGGCAGGGAACCTGAAGAGGGAGAAACTGAGAAGTTAAGGTGAAACTATCTATATCTAATTTTCCTGTGCCCAGATAGGGTCATGAAGAAAAGCCATTTTTGCAGGCAGCCTCTCTCATCCTGCTCAGCCAGTAACACCTTTCTCTCTTCCAGTCTGCTGCATAGTACTCTGCGTGGTGTGAGATTAGGGCTCCTTCAAGATGTTCTTTGTTCTTCCCATTTTTCCTAATGTGACAAGGCAGGGGGTTGTCAGGATTTTACCAGGCAATAATACAACTATTTTTTTTTTTTAGTCTAGATACGCGAATGCCTCCTTCTCTGCATGTTGTGACACAAATCCCTTAGCAAAAATTTCATTTCATTTTTCTTTGCTTAGCTTTCTCAAAAGGTATCCCTAAGCACCTAATATCCTAATCCAAAGGTCACCTCTTCTAATTTAGGCATCTAAATTTTTTCTGTAATTAATGCACCCTTACCATCATATCTCACCTACCATAAATTTGTCTCAGGATCCTCCTCCTCAGCATATTTAATCTAAGACAAATAAGGTAAGTAAGGCACATAAATTAAGTAAGTGGACTGCAGGGTAAAAGAAGGTGACTATACAGACTAGATGTCTGACTTTTAGGCAGCTAAAATGAAAAAGCATCAATACCAAGCTTTGTTCAGTTTGTTTCTGTGTAAGTCTTCACATGATTATCAATATCAGGTATTTTAGATTCTAAATGGAAAGATCTTTTTCAGCCTGGAATATACAGATGTCAGCAGAAGACACGTCCCTTTGCCTGGTTCAGCAATGATTCCTTGCAATCAATTTCAGTCGTTTGTTCCAAATTAGTAGTTTTGCTCTAGACTTGCTCTACAGCCAATGAAGAAAGGCAAGTACCATAAGAGCAGAGTCTCTGGGTGTGCCTGCCTTTCTCCAGTGACAACAGAGGAAGCTTCTACAGTCCCACCTTATGCACTTCAGTCAAATGATGGGATGAATCCATGTATGGAGGCTGCAATGCTGGGGCTTGCAGTAAATTTGAACTCCACATCAAAATCTTGCAAGTATAATATAAATCATATGTGTCAGCGGTGTTTGTGTGGGGGTACATTACTTCATGCATGCATGCACAGTTTTTGTATGCTTCTACTAGAACAAAGTAAAACAACATGGTAACATTGTCTGTGAAATAGTGAAGCCAGTTTTCAGAAAGACGTGGAAAACCTTTGCATGCAGACCTCAGCTTAAATTATTTCTTGGAAGTGAGCTTTATCTAGTTATACAAAGTGGAATAATATTTTGAGAGCAAATCAAATGCAATATTATATTTTCTGGTTATGTATAATTATATGATGCGACCATTTTACTCAATAATCACAGAAACAACAACAACAGTAACAATAGCAATAATAATAATAATAATAATAATAATAATAAAAAATAATAAGATTTATTGCCAAGACTAACATTTTCAGTGACATCCAGATCAGCAATGGTTACAAGCAGTGGACACAAAATGAAGTTGTCTGGTTTTGACAACAAAATATTCTGCATTTAGCAAAGGCATATGTTTCAAACTCAAATGACTTCACTTCAAATTAAAGCAAAAAATGTTTTGAAGTGTCGTCATTTGATAATCATTTGCTTTAAAATAAGCAACAGATTTCTATCTAATGGGATCCACATCTTTAACAAGTGAAGCAACATTGTGACAAACAAAAAACAACCTGCTCTAAAATATAATTCCAAAATAAATTACATCTAGCTGTTTTGTTGTTGTTGCGCTCTGTTTTCCTTTTTTGGCCGCCTGTAGAGCTCCCACAATTTTTTCATTGCTACAATGACAAATGCTATGAGAAAAGACCTGGGCCACTGCCAGAAATCTACTCTAGACTTCAGTATATGTTTCTGCTTTCAAGAGTCAATTGTTTTCCTTCTCTCCCAGGGGTCACTTGCTACCTTATTACCAGAAAGAATGACCCCTTGACAGCGCAATTGAGATCCAGAAACTCAACAAAACCGTAACCCCTCCAGTGGCATCAGAATTGTAATCAACAGCAGTGGGGCTGGAAGACAAATGTATATAAGGCCACCATCTTAGAAAGGGGCTTCTCTACTGGCAAAGAAACCTATCTCTATTTGGTTTCTTTTGATATTTTTATTACCCCTTTCTTGTAACCTTTTCATTGCTAGTGCTCTCAAGGCAGGAGTGTTTTCACAGTGTTGGAATTACCTGTGCTCATTTTACACAGTTTGCTGCCTATTCCTTCTCTTGCAATCTGTGCTGTGAAGCACATGACTAGAGATGGGAGCCCCCAGTCACTATGGATTTCCTCTCTTATTCAGCTTAGTTCACAAGCAGAATAGTTGTTCCTTCAATATCCTTATTGCCACGTAAGAAACACGAGTACAGAATCTCCAGCCTTGAAGCCACAGAAAAGAATGAGCTTGAAATATTAAGGAGAACTTTACAGAGACTATACCTTGCCCTTGCAAAGGCATGCACTGAAATAGTGCTATACAATAATATTTCTCAAATGTAGTTATTACTAAAAGTATTAAACTTATTTGCTGTATCCTCTTGCATACCCAAGATCTGCAAAACCTAGGTTGTTTCAGATAAATACAAGCACAAGACCCTAGTCTAGTTATTATATTGTATATGTGGAACCCTGACCCAGAGTCCTGAGGTTACCAAAAACTGCGCCCCTAAATTGCCTAAAGGGTTTTTTTGAAAATGTTAGCAAACTTTCAGAAAATCTCAGTGTGAATTAAAACTTGAAATGTTTCTTATTCTGGGGATTTTATTACCAGATTACTTGACATGTGTGCTAGAAAGAATTTTTTTAAGACCATCCAACCACATGGTAGAAAACAAGGTACCCATGAACGAAAGCACTGCTCCCAGATGCTCTGCCATCTGACTATCATTACACAGATATTGGGAAATAGTTCAGATAATTGTAGGAGAAAGTTCCTCAAGATATACAAGGACAAAAAGATCTAAAAAACAGACAAAAGCAGAGATCGTGGCAAAACACAAGAGCGCAAAATCCCACTGCCTTTAACGGAGACTTGGGTGAATGCAGGAATTTTCAAAGACAGGAGTCTTCAAACAGCATCATGGCCTGAGGTGCAGAAAACCCAGCAGCAGAGTTCTGAGAGCATGTGCTGGGGAGAACAAGAAAGCAAGAGGTCAAAACAGAAATGTTGTTGTTACCTTTCTCAGACATAAGTCATCACATTTTGCAAACAACACAATAAAAGGTATTAGACCCCCTAAGTGATCCCTGGAAGGAGCAGCAGATGGCCAGCCTAGCACCTTCAGAGGAGAAGTAGCACAAATAGCAAGAATTTGGTTTTTCCTACACTGTCCTACCAAGGAGATGTCACCATAATGCAGAGAAGGTGCCAAGTCCTTGCCCAGCCTTCCCTGCTGAGGCACAGCAGTTCTGCTACAGACAGGCAAGAGGGAGGAGAATGTGAGAACGGCTCTTCTGCCCCAGAAACCAGGCTGTGATCTCTGGTAAGAGCAGACAAAGTAATGTTTTGAGTTTTATGCTGCTGCCTCACAGTAAGCTCTGTGTGACCGAGCTCTTCCCCTGTCAACAGTCACACTGTTGACAAGGCAGAGTTGTCTGCTCTGGCAAAGACACAGGCAGAGTTGCTTCACACCTGTGTTTTACTTCTGCAAATGAAAGGGTAGGATTGAGGACCTAATCAATAACCAAAAGGGGAAAATTGACAAGAGCTTCTTTTGGCACTAGTATGGAAAAACATATGGCCTCTTATTTTCTTGCATATTAGGTCATATCATTTTAATTTCTATCCAAAAGCCCGGAAGCAAGTTACATGGATTCTCTGTACTTGTTTAAGTACCATACATTAAAAATAACATGCTGAAATAATGCTGTCAAAGTATGAGACCTACCTGACTGATGGAATATTCTTCTATAAAGAGCAGCTCTAAGCTTCCCTTAAACAGAATGAAGGAAAATCTAAAGATAATAATGAATAAGAAAGCAGCTTCTTCTGCCAGACCCATCAAGTTAAATGGCTCTTTGTATTGTTCAAAATGTGTACAATATTGTGTTCTGTGGCAGAGGGTAAAGAGAGGGAACTTCCAGAAACGTTTTGATGGAACAACAAATAAAAATAATATTTTGACAGAGAGAGCTCATCCTATTAAAAAAAAAAAAAAAGCATTTCTCTCATTTCTCTGACTCAAACAGGAATCTCTTTATTGAGGTTGCACGTGGAGCCTCACAGTAATACTTAAAGGAAATGTGCCATTGGCAACAGAACATGCAGAATGACTGAGGACCCTGAGTGCTTGGCATTGCTTGAGCTTGGTTCTAAATGCCTATGATAGACATTTTTGGAAAATGTTTCCTGAAAGTAAGCATCAAGGATTTACTTCAGCAGTAGCTTGTGCATGCTGATAGGTTGAATTGGTGCTCACATACCAATACAAAATAGGATTAGCTTCTGGTAACATGCAAAGTTGGCGGTGGGGGGGGAGGTTTCTTATGCCAGTACTGGAATTTATCTGCCCTCCTGATGAAATGTTTACCTCACTCTGCCTCATCAATATTAACCTCACAGATCAACAGATCTTCATATCGACAGAATAGAGAAGTCAATATCACCTTATTATTATTTAATAAGTATTTCATTGTCAGTAACGGAGTGAGAACAAACATCTGTGCAGTATAATGGCATGCACTTAAATTTTGCAAGGTTACTGTCTTGCATTTGACAGAAGAAAGCCAACCCATAGTAAAAATCCCCCAGTAATATCAGTGTATAAAATGACAACATGTTGAAGGACATTTAAATTGAACAAAACAGGGTTTTTTTAGTCCCAGTTTTGATATACAAATGTTGGATGTGTTTTACTGTGTCTTCTGACTATGATTGATAGGAGATGCATCAATTTCAAGGTTTGTGAATTTAAGTAAATTGTTGTCAGTGGTATCACTTCTTCTTTTTTGTATTTTTTTTCAAATTATCTCCTTACAGAGAATAGAGTACTACAAATTGAGACAGGATATACATAAAGCATCAATTTAGCTTGAATATCCACTTACAATAGTAAAAAGAAAATAGTTGTGATAAGAATGTGAGTACATCAGAGTTGTTCAGAAAACTCCAGAGTATTTAAAAAAAACATTGCTTATGTTTTTTCTTCTAAATAGTTCTTGCTCTTTCTATTTGGAAAATACTTTGCTTGCCTTTCCTTTCAAAGGAAAAATATCATATTTACTTTAAAAAAATAAAAGTAATAGCAGTAGATCTTAGATATTCTTTTATCTTTGTCCTCAGAATGTAATTCCATTAATTATACATTAGAAAAAAATACTCTTATATATTAGGAAAAAAAATAATAAAAATTGTATCAACTCATTGCAACCTGAGGGGAGTTTATTTGCCCTTTTTTCCT
Organism: Zonotrichia leucophrys gambelii; assembly: GCF_028769735.1. Lineage (NCBI taxonomy): Eukaryota > Metazoa > Chordata > Aves > Passeriformes > Passerellidae > Zonotrichia > Zonotrichia leucophrys. Next base: position 25,192,573 of record NC_088175.1, read on the forward strand.
TCATACTAATGCTTTACTTGACTAAAAAGCCTGAAATGCTTCCTTTAAAATTGTGCTTAAGCATCATACAGCAAAGCTTGCTATGGATCCAATGCTTTCAGGAATTGGCTGTGTCTGATTATAAACTAGTTTTCCCTAGGTTGATTCTTATCTGATGATATCTGACTCAGGATGTGGTGAAATGCACAGATACTTTTTATTATGTTTTCCAGCTCATGGTCATGACTCGTTTCCATGCATAAGTGTGTTGTGTCTATGCATCTACACGTCTGTCTATATGCACAGAGCAATGTACGTGCTGCTTGTGTGTGGGTCTCGTTTTAACATCAGATTCTGCAAATGAATAAAGATACTATCTTTATTTTACTGTTCTCTAAAGGGGCAACATGGAATGGATTCTGTAAATCTAACTATACATGTTACTGATTAAAAGCTGATGGTAACAATTAATATACAAGGGACGGACTAGCTTTTCTTCTAACTTTTTTTTGAGAGAAAAAAAAGAAAATTAGATAGAAAAGACCATTTCCAGATGTGACTGTATAGGGCCTGATTTGAAGCACTTTTGTTATCTACTTAATAATGCATATAAGAAAGCTCATGTGAAATGTTTGTTAAAACTCTATCCTAGTAGATATTTGTGCTTATGAATTGATTCCTTATCCATATTTTATGGAGAAGTAGCTCGGCACTGAATTACAGCACATTATTTTCCAAACTCCTTATTAGACTCTGCATATCTCTCTACTGTGCCTCCAGGCTTAAACTAAAAACAAACTTAAGAAAAATTTAAAGAGACAACATTCAGAAACTTATGTTTTTACAAAGCTCCTGAAAGTTCATAATTATTTTTGTCCCTAATAGGCCTGCCTTTGAAATAATTTGATGGCTAGGTTTGTAAATTCGCTCGGAAAGATCTGGCATTCCATAGTCATTAAGGGGAGTATATATCACAAAAATGGTTTTGCATATAAATAATGGTATACAGGATTTGGCTTAAATTGTCTGCTTTCATTTGATTTTTTTTTTCCTCTGAAATAATTTGGAGAGAAGCAGGAAGATCAAATTGAACACAATTTGAAAATGAATCTTGGATAATTGAGCTAAGTAGGTTGAACTTGCCAGTCACCTGTGACCTCTTCCTAGTGACACATCGTTTCAAACAGCTGAAATGAGAGGGCCTGCTTCGAACTGCACGAAATAAACACAGCGAGTAGAGTTTCAGCCTGGACCCTTGTCATCACTCGCAGTCTGCTTCATTTTTATCGAAGATGGAGGGACTCGAGCCCCACAGCCTCGGGAAGGTGTTTGGTCCCCAGGGCAGAGGGAGGAGGATGGGCACTCTGCGAGGCCACCGTGCAGGGTGGTGGGGGAACACAGCAGCGCTGCACTGTAAGAGGTGAGAAACCAGAGTCTCACAAGTAAACGAGCTCACCCGTGGTAAGATCTCCTTTATACACTGCTGCAACTGAAAGTTTGCGATCGTCCCTGTGTGGGAACCTCATATTTTGCTGTTCATTTTGAAGCGATTATTCAAAACACCTTGGCAGCTGAACCCTCCCTGCTTTCAGGATAATTATTTCTAATCGTGATTGGCAATAATAGTAATTGCCATATTCAGCCAGCACCCAGCTGTAACGATTTTTCTTTATTATTATTATTTGGGTTAACAATCGCCACCGACAACAATGTCTCCCGACCCTCTTCTCCCTCCCTCGAACATTCAGGCAAATGAGTGCCACTGCCCTGCAGCAGCCGTCGGGTGGGCGCTTCCCCCTCTTGGCAGGCTCTGTGGGGACAGGGGACGGGCGGAGAGAGGGTGGGGGTCGCGTGGGGGCCCTGCCGGGGGGCGGGTGTGGAGCACCGGGGGCCACCCTGGCTGCCGCAGCCTTCCCGCAACACGGCCCGGCCTCCCCCTCTCCGACGGAGCAGGGGCTGCAGCCGCGGCTGTAAACGAGCCTCTTAATAAACCTCCGGGTCGATGATGCATCGCTCGCTAGTGAATCTTCGCGGGTTTATTTATTTTAACTAAATCGCCCAAATGGATCGCAGCTCTGTGTTGACTCTGGCGAGAGGCGAGGCGGGGAGCCGGGAGGGGCGAGGGGCTGACAGGTCGCCCGGGGCTTGCGGCGTTTTGTGCGTGCAGGGACTGTGCCACTGCCCCCTCCGGGAAGGGCTCCTCCGCCACCGTGACCGCCCCCTCCCCTTCCTCCTCCTCCTCCTCCTCCCCCCAGCTCGGCCGCAGGCGCCCTTGTAAGGAAGAGCCGAGGCAGGCACGGCCGGAGCGGAGCGGGCACCCCCGGCCAGGCGGCTGCCGGGGTAGGGCTGGGGGCTAGGGAGGGAAAGAAGGGATGAGTGTTTCAAACAGGGGCAAAAGCCGGTCGGTGAGAGGCTTCCTCAAGTTCCCGGTCACCAGAGAGGGGTGAGGGTCAGAGCTGTCCCCGCCGGCCCAGGGGGGCGACAGGCTCCCGGGGGGATCCCGCTCTGCGCCAGGGCCAGCCGGGCCGAGAGCGGCGGCCGGCCACCCCTTGTGGCTGATGGCACAGCTCGCCCGGCGCTTCTCCTGCCGCCCAACTTCACAGCGTTTCTCGTGTTTACCCACGCTCACACCAGAGCCGAAGTTCGGGCCGCGGCGTTGCGGGAGGCTGGGGCGTCCCCCGAGCCCGCGGGTGCCGCACGGCCGCCGCCAGGAGCGGTGCCCGCCCGCCGAGTGCCCCGAGTGCTTGGTGCCTTGCAGGTAAACACAGCTGACTCCTCGGGACAAAAGCAGCCTCTGGTTTCTGAAACCACACGCACAAGTTACAGACCAGCGTCAGCAGGAGTGGTGTCACTGGCCTGCCCCGATGGTTGCCGTGCCTGCTCTCTGTCACCTCTGGGCCGTCCCGCAGCCCCAGCCCGGAGCCGGCGGGGGCAGGACGGCGCTCCCCGAGCTCGGGCAGCGGGGCAGCCCGGGCCGCGCTGCTCTCGATGGGGTCCGGGCCCCGGGCGCGATGGGACAGGCAGCCCGGCACCGCCACCGCCGCCAGCCCCCCTCCCTCCCCCGGGAACGCTGCTCCCTGACGTCAGGTGTTTGCTCAGGCTTTTGTTCCGTCAAAAATAGTTCCACGCAGCAGCTTACCTGCCGTGGGCTGCGCCAGGGAAGCGTTTTCTGGCAGAATCAATTATTTCCTTCGCCCTCGGATCTTTGATCTCCGCACGCAAATTAATTATAGTAGTATGCAGGAAACTGGCTCGCAGTCTTCTAAACCCAGCATTTTGCTGCCTGAAACACATGAAAAGGGAAAGTTTCCTTGCAATCTAGCTGTAACAGAGCTACGTTACCAAGGCTAGATATTTCTTACTGGGACCCATTGAATTGTCTGTACTCTCAAATATTATCACTGTAATAGCCTTTATTTTTTATTTTTTACCTTTGTGTCTCATTCATGGCCGTTATGGTGTTGTACTTGCAATTGCATATTATCCTAGTAAAATAATTTTATAGCAGGTTACTTGCAGTAGACATTTATTCTTCTTCTCCTGGTTCTATGGAGTTATTAGAAAGCAATGGGTGCCAAGACAATCAAGGAATATTTCCTAATTAAAGAGGAAAAATGGAACTGTCATCATTTTCCACTGTTCGTGAGCCAATTCATGTGCTCAGATCACACATATTTGTACATCACAAACACAGGCGTAGGTACTGTATGGCTGTAGTGCATGTGCACACACGTACACACACCCCTGTCACAGTTAGTTCCTATTTCTTACAGAGGCTAAAGAATAACTTGAAATCGAAGACAAATGAATTGACAGGAAAATGTATCACTTTTTTTCCGCTTTAATTTCTTCCCACATTATAATGAATCTCTGAGCCTTTAGCTAGGTGGGCAATTAACCACCCAGTGCCGCTGCCCTGTAACAATCACCCCGCTGTATAGCTTATGGGGCTGAAGTTTTTTAACAGCTCCATATCCTTATTTTATTATTGTGTGCGTGTAGGATACCTTATCTCCCACACGTGCAGATCTACGGGATCTATACAGCGGATGTATAATTTTATAGTTTATCTTAGCCCAACTGCTCCTGGGTGACAAATCTGTCTGTCGCAGAGAGCACCGTCCTCATTTCAATACTATTTCGTTCTGGGAGCGCGCACGGTAATTCTTTACATCGAAATTGCTTCCCCTCTGGTTCCTATATTTTAATTTAGCAAAGGACTGATTAGCTGTGGCTTTAAAAGGGCCAGGTCTGCGCCGGCTAACAGCGTCACCTCTCACCTCTCGGCAGCCCCGGGCTGGGGTCACTGCGGGGCCGCGGCGGGGGAGCGGCGAGCGCTGCTGGGGCTCCGCTCCCGCCGCGCTACCTGCGCGCCCCTCCGCGCAGCGCCGGGAGCAAAGCGCCGTCCCCCGCCCCGGGGGGAGAGCAGCCCGCCCGCCTCTGCCTCTGGCACTCCGCTGCTGGCGGGAACCGCCGCGGGAACAACGGGAAGATGCAGCTCTGCTGGGTGAAAGTAATTGTTTGGTTTGTTTTAACTCGCAACGACCTGGTTGAACGGCACCCTGTCCTCTGACTTGCAGGGAGGGGAGGAGGAGGGCCCGCCGGCATGCATCGTCCTCTTTAAAGGCTTCGTGTAAACTTCCACATTTTGAAAGGATAACTTCAAAAGCCTGCGTTTGATTGTATTCAGACGTATGCCCACCTCACATCGATTGGCGGATCCATTGAAGGTGCAAAGATCCGTTGATAACATGCAGGTCGAGTGTCCCTAAATCAGCAGATTTTCCTTTCTCTGACAAATCCTGGAATTAGTTTGACGAGGGAAAAATATTATTTTTTATCTGTAAAAATGTGTTTCAAAGAGGGATTTTATTCTAACAGGGGAGACTACAATAAAAATCAGAATCGCTTCTGGAAAGGTTTCGCGCTGAGCAAATGTTTCGAGTATGTCGGATCTTCATAAAACTACGCTATACACTTTATTCTGACGATTACTGGAAATCAGGCAATGCGTACAAAATACGAGCAAGAAAGTGTCGAAATCAATTTTTTTCTAGCTATGAACAGTGAAAGGTGCAAGCACATTTTAAACACTTTAGATCTTTATCAAACGATATATGCAGATAAAGGCAAATACCGAATATTCAGAAAAACACAAATAATTTTAAGATGTTACCTTTTTTTTTGTTTGGTTTTTTTTGAGTGTAGCAGTGCATTTACAGAACTGGTGCGGAGTCATCACTTTGTTTATTTTTCTAGCGTCTACCCAAATTCCAGCAATCCGCAGAGCAGTAACAGCTTTTTCCATGTGTTTATCATCGAGGTTGCAACAGGATTCGCCTCAATTGTTCTGCCTTTCTTGTGTTTTCCTTTCTTCCCCTTTCTGCATTTCCCAGATACATTCGCTTTTGTTGCAAAAATAAACAGCGGAGTTTTTAACAGCAATTTGAGATGATAATGGTTACTGATCCCATTCTTTCCATCATAATCTTCAAGTGGTTTAAGATTAATGATAGGAGGTGTTTTAGCAAGGAGTGTGGGTTTTCTTCTCCAAAGACCATAGCTATGATAATTTACTTAAGATGTTGACAAGACTGTCAGTAAGGCTAATTTTTTATTAAGCTACGCTGTAGCAACTGTAGCAAGCATTTGTTGTTATTTAAGCACATTGTATTTTTGAATGTCCGACTATAAATATTGTTATTTGCTCTCTGCTTGATAGATTTGCAATAGAGATGATTCCCCTTGCCTTTGTTTCAAGAAAGGTGTCTTCTGGTATTCTGATAAATATTCCCTTCCGCCCTCCCCCATCTCCTTTCACGCACATTTTTTAAAAGAAAATAAATTTGAGCAACTACTGCCTTGGTCTGCAATGTCTTCTGCGCAGCATTGTTTTGCTTGGTCTGCCTCAAGGCACATAAGGCACATCCCTGAATCAACGGGACAAGATGCAGGTTTGAGTGCTGGGTTTGTGTGATTATTTCTTTTTTTATTTTTTTTTAATTGGGCAAAATTACCTTGTAAACAGTAAATATGTAACTAGTACCCCAGGGTGCGAAGAGGCTGGAGTGTCTCCTAAAGCAGTTTAGGATGTATTGGCGGCTCCCGAGCGGAGTTGTGCCGTGCCGGCCCCGGCAGCCGCGCCGGAGCGCTCCCCGGCAGGCCGGACCCGCGGCCGGGGCAGCGCTCCCCGGGCAGCGCTCGCCGCGCCGGGCCGGGCTGTGGGCACGCCGGCCGCTTGTCCCGCTCCTGCCGGGGCCGCGGGCAGCACGGCCCTGGCCGAGCCCACCCGGGCCGAGGGCTGGCACGCGTGGGTGCGCGCAGGGCAGCGGAGGCGGGCGCGAAGCAGCCCGCTCGATCAGAGAGGAAAAGTCTGCGGTGAAATCGTAACAGACCGGTCGATTTTACCTTGCTGTTGTGCTTCCAACAAACATGAAGCCGTGGCCTTACCTAGAAATCATGGGGGCCCTGTGACACCCCTTGGGCACTGCTTTATTGCCTTTTCCGCCCGCCTGTGGCCAGGCCCGCAGAGGGGGCACGCGGGCAGCCAAATTCGGGTGGCGGCCCCTGAGCACCCCCACGGTGCCGCCGGGCCCGGGGCGCGCAGAGGCGCGCAGGGTAAACGGCGGGGGCTACAAAAGCACGTGCCTCCTGCTTATCGGCCGCCCCTCTCCGCCCCCGGCAGCTCCGCGCTCGCACAGAAAGGAAAAGGGCAGCCTCTAAACGGTTCATGGTGCGATCCCCCGGCCGAAAGGGAGGCGCGGGGCGAGGGCCCCTCTCTCCGCTCCGCTCCGCTCCTCGCCCCGGCGCGCAGCGCAGCGCGGGCGGAGCGGCCGCCGGGCGTGGGCAGCAGGGGGCGCTCCGAGGTTGCGCTGGGAGCCCGCGCTGCCGCGCCGCGCGCCCGCACACGGACACGGACACACGGACACGCACGGACACACGGACACGCACACGGACACACACGGGACACACGGACACGGACACACGGACACACTCATGGGGCAGGCGCGGACGCGGGGCACACACACGTGTGCGCACACAGGCACACACCGCGCACGCACGCGTGGAGGCACCCGCGCACACGCACACGCACACGCGTGTGCACGCACACGCGCGGGGACAGCCAGGGGTGCGCCGTGCCGGGCGCGGGTGTCGCCGTGCCGTTCTCCGTGCGTGTGCGTGTGCGTACCGTGCATTACGCAACTTATTAAACACGACGATGAATTGTCAACATTTTTTTCGCATGTTAGTTCCGCTGATCCGGGCAGGATTTATTTTCAGGTCTCGGGTCCCGGAGCTATAATGCGTGATTTCTTTGCCTTAAATAAAATTGGTCAAATGTTGACAACCTTTAAGCCAATCTAACACTCAAGATTACTGATGGGAAACTAATGAGAAAATATCAGATCGTCCGGCCTGGGGGCTCCTAATTAAATCTTAGCTGATTGAAAAATAAAAGCGGGTTCGGGGGCGTGGGGGAGGAGGGAAGAAGCTCCGGGCTGAACTTTAGCTCTCATTTTACGTGATATTTCCCCAGCCCATCTCTCCCTCTGCTCTTTCCCCCTCCCTGCCTCCCGCTGTAAAAACTCTAATATTATTTCGCTGGTTATTTCGAGAGATCCGAATGCGGCTATCATTCCTTGCCCGGTAAACATTAAGGCCTTTAAGCAACGTGATTTAACTAATTAGAAAATTTACATCATTAAGTCTCAGGGAGAGAAAAAAGGAGAAACAAATCTGTCAGTCATTTTAAAAGAGACAGGCCCTATTGAAGTGTGAAGAAATCGGCTCTAATTCAAAAAGGCAATCGGGCAGAAAAAGCCCTCAACATTACCCTGCTAGTTATTAATCAGAAGGGGCTTCCCCCTCTTTCCTTCCCTGTAATGGCAAGAGCTGAAGCACATCGTTAGTTTCTCCTAAAGCTACCGCACAGTTTCCATTCAGCTTTTTTGCCACTCGTCCATGTCCCATATTAATAGCGAGTATTTGTCCATTCAAGGCTCATAGATTTGAAAATGTTTCCGAATTGGAGAGCCGCAGCCACAAGGAAAAAGACCACGTATTAAAAAAAAATAATAAAGAAATAAAATAAAATAAAATAAAATAAAATAAAATAAAATAAGTAAAAAGCTCCCAGACTCTTCCCTTCCACCTTAGCCAAATACAAGGGCTGCACTGCCCCGTCCCTCCATTAACGGGAGGTCCTAAAGCAAACCTGCTTAGTGAGAAACTGGTTTTGGCTTTGTTTTTCTCCCCTGCCCTGTATTTCTAAACACGGACATAAGCCTGAGAGTGGAAAGCATCCCTAGTCGTCCCCCTCTGGTTTGGGTTGTTTTCTTGGTTTTTTTTTTTTTCTTTTTCCCCTAGGGACCGGCTGTGTTTAGTGCCACGCACCAGGCTCAAGCAGAACAATGCAAAGTTGAGTGAAAATCAGAGCGATCGGGTTACTGATGCCGGTCCCTGACCAAGCGGTGCGGGACGCTGCTGGCCAGCGCAGGGCGGCGAGCGGAGGACGAGCTGCTGGCCGGGGCGGCGGCAGAAATGAAGCTTTGGCTTGGTCCAAAGCACAGAGAGGGTTACATCTCTCTCGCGCTTTCTCTTGTCTCCTCTTTCAAACGCGCTCTCTAATCCTCCCCTTCCAACTGTTCACAGTGGACTATAGTATAAATAATAAATACATCCTACTCTGCGTTTTCTCTCTCCCAATCTCGAAGAATCTGACAGTCGCTTTAATCAAAGGAGTTTGCACTGGTTCTAAAGGAGTTTGCACTGGTTCTTCATGGAGGTAATTTAAGGAATTTTAAACATTCTTCGGACAAAACCAGGCGATAGGGGCCTATTTCTGATCTCACGGCCCGGGGACGATCTCTCCTGCGGCTCGGGGAATTAACCCCGTGTAAATGTGTTCAAGATCAGCCTCCTGGTGGGGATTTTACTTGACAGTGGCCTGTGAAGAAACAATATTTTGGCAAGAAAAAAAGAGAAAAGCCTCTCTGCCAGCCCTATCCCGACTTCCATTCACTTACGTCCCAGGGCTAACTTGTAGGCAGACGCTTACAGAAACGCAAGGTCTCCAGCAGGACGGGACACGCTCCGCTCCCAGCGCCAGGGCTGCGGGACGGGAGCCCCCGCGCAGCCCCGGGGTGCGGGCAGGCCGGGCGGGGGGGCAGCTCGCTGTGCCCGGGGAGCCCCGGCCGCCCCCCGCCCTCCGCTCAGCACCCCGGCCCCTCCGAGGGGAGCGGAACACGTGCTCCGAACCTGAAGCGCTCCTCCGTCCCCAGCAAAGGCAGCGGAAAACCCGCCCTTGCGGCCGCTGGGAGAGCGCTAAGGCAGAGCTCCAGCCACAGCGAGAGGAGCTGATGGCAGAAACGGAGAGGGGAGGGCAGAAGGAAGAGTCTGCGCTCCTCCGCCCCTTTGCACCAGTTTGTCTTGCAGTTATTCAAAATGATTGAGTTTTCTGAAGAAGGCCCTTCAGAGAGAAAACAAAACCAGCAACAACCTCTTCCTCCAAAACCAACATGAATATCAACCTGTCCACTGGCAGGGCTGCGGAGCTCAGAGGCATTACAGTAAAATTTACGGCGTCCTTAACAACTCCCAATAAAAGCATTAAAATTCCCTTTAATTGAGAAAACATTGATTTTTAACTCTGGAAAGAACGAATCCGTAATTTAATTGCAAGCTTTCACGGACAGAGCAGCATCTCAGGGAGGCCACATTCCATCTTTAATAGAGCCACTTTATGAAGTGATAAAACCAAAGAAAACCTGACAAACAGAGACAGTTGAAATTGCGCAAGAAAAGTTATTTGCCTTCCCTTTCCCTCTTCGCAGCTCCAAACTATCCCGCTCTTCCCTCCCCCTCCAACCTCCGCTCTCCAATCACAAAACACAACTGTAAAAGTAAAGGATTTAGGGTCTAGGGAAGAAGTAGTAGTTAAAATTTTAAATAACGATTTGCTTTTACTAGGCACCGGGTGATGCCAAAAGGTTTAAGGGAACATTTTCACAAAATGGTAGCCTCTTCTGAAAAGGAAACTAATCGGATAAAACTTCCTTGATTTCCCTTGTTCGTTACAAAAATAATTGCTAAAGGGAAGGAAAGGGAAATCCCACCCTCCCTTTCTATCTTATTTCTGTATCGGTTTTTGGTATTATAGAAGAGTAAAGAAGTTTTTGTTTGGTGGTTTTTCATTGATCAGTCACTCTGAGCTAATGTAATTATCCTCATCAATAGAAGGCTGCAGAGAGAATCATTATGTGGGTGACATTGATAAATGATCACCCAAGAGCTGCCTTTTCTCTTGGGCACCCCCACATATGACCCTCCCACATACACAAGGTAGCCATAGAAACACCTTGAGATCCTCAAACACTGCTGCAGATGGGAGAATACAGAGAAAGCGAGAGAAATCCAACTTCACACACTTTCTGTCCCTGCCGAAGCCTCCTTCCCATCGCACGCAGCCACCGCGCCGGGCTCCGCTCTCCTGCTCCATGGGCGCGCAGCCCGGCCCCGGCCCCGCGCCCTCTCACGGCACCACAGCGAGCATTTGGGGAGAGGGGGTGCCTTATGGAGTTCGCTTCTGGGATTGCTAAATCTTTTTTTTTTTTTGCTTTCTTTCTTCCCTGGAATAGTTAAGCAATGAGGTTGCACGCACCGTACGTATTGTACGCGCATTGCGGAACCTCTGGTTTTAATGGCGCTCTTGGAGACGCGCACCAAAGATATTCACCCCATCCCAGTAATGCGACTCCTGGGAAATGGTTAAACACCAATTTTCAGCAGCGATTTTTTAGTCACAGGCCTATACAAGAAGATTCTGTATTTTTTACTAAGGTAGAGATTTTTTTTTTTCCTCCAGCCGCAGACCCTCCTGTTTTTGTAAGCGAATTCTAAAATATTGAGAGCAGTAATTGATTCACAATGATCCATAAATCGATGTAAGGAATGGGGTGAAGGTGTTTATTTATTTTTTTTATTCCTAAAGCTGCAAGTAAAGTAGCTTTGACATCGTGTGGGGATGAAGGGGAGGAGTTGTTTAGCCGTGCGGGGTCATCCATCATCGGTGTCGCAGAGACTCTGCCCAGAGGAGCAACCTCCCTTCTGTCTGTCTCTTTCTCTCCACCAAAACTATTAATATTAAAATCTGCCTGCAAATCTTGCCCCCACCCGCCCCTCATCCCATCCGGTCCTGCTCAGCCCTCAGCGGCTGGGCTGCCCAGCCTGGAGCTGGCTCGCTCCGGCGCAGCGCCAGCGGGGTTATTTTTCCCCAAGTGCTGTTAGGAGAGTTAAAAGGCCGGCCCCGTTTCCTCTGCTGAGCCCAGGGATGCGGTAGGGGAGACATGTGGGGCTCAGCCATCCCCCGCGCAGCGGAGCCTTCTCCTGCCGCTCCGCGCAGCGCGGGCACGCGGTCGTGCCTGGGGAAAAGATTCGGGCGTTTTCCGGGCTCCATGGGGGTTTTTTCCTAGCACACGCATCAGGCGTGCAGTGGGGCTGGTGGCTCCGCATGGAGCCCCGCAAAGACGCCGCCGGCAGACCCTGGCTCCCTTCGGGCAGCCTGGAGAGCCGCCGGAGCCACGAGCAAACCCCACAATGGAGAGAGGGTCCAGCTCGTGTCCCCGCCGCACCCCTTCCCCTGCCCGGCCCGGCCCGGCCCCTCCCAGCCCCCCGGCCCTCGCAAACCTGGTCTGTGGCAATTTTCTCTCCCTCGCTCTCTCTGCGGCTATGAGTGAAAGGTGGGGAGCGCCCGGCTCCCCCCGGCATCTCCTCTTCGGCCCTGCGGTGCCCGCTCGCCGCGACGGGCAGGGCTCGGGCGGCAGCGCTGCCGGAGGTGCGCTCCCCTCCTCTCTTCGCCTTAAAGGCAGCAAAATCTGGAAAAAAAATCCCTCATTTATGGTGACTACAACTCCCAACGCAGACCCGCTCGGCGAAATAGAAATTTGGGATTATAAACATGTGTGTATGTAAACAAAAGGTGTTTCTTCTGTTACCCTTCGTTTCCCACAGCATAAGCAATTTTTATTCAGACTTGAGTATTTTCTTTAACACTATACCGCTGTCAAAACATTATTCCCGTTTTGTTTGCTTTTGACAGCTGAGCAGTTCTTAAAAATACCAAAATCGGAACCTTCCATGCTAAACAGAAAATCTCAGATGGAGAAATCTCTGCGCGATATTGTACCTTGGTTTTCAGCAAGACATCTCACGGAGAGCACAGCCCAAAAGGGGGAGAAAAAAAGAAAGAAAATAAAAGACAACACAGCAATGCACATATTTAGTTCATAATAAAAACAAATAATCTACTATGGCTACATTCTTCCCTGTCTTTCTAGCAATGTGATTTCTGACATTTCTCTTCAGATTCTAGAGAAAAAAATCTGCAAGGAAATAAAGTACTGTTAAAAAAATTAATTTAAAAGCCTCCCCTTTAAAGTGCTAACAGAAATAATCTTGCCTTCTTAAATTCTGCATCCACAAAAGTCAGAGAATTTGGGAATGGGCACCCAGGCTGTGGTCTTCTTATGCGACTGAAGAAGGGTCGATGTGATTTTAACCAGGACAGAGAGCATCAAAGCCGAGCAGGGAATTATAATCTAAATTTCATATGAAAGCCTTATAAGAGACGCCCACAAAGCAGGACCCGATTGCTAAATAAATTCTACTGGCATCCTCCCTTCTGTCACCAGCAGCGTGGGTCCATTTGCTCAGCTCAGAAATTAAACATTAACTAAGAGGTTGAGCCTCTTTCCACATTCCAAGGGTAAAAGTTGTCACTCACAGTTTTTAAAAACACCCTGGCCAGTTGGAACGATGAGAAGGAAGGAGGAGAAGGGTTACAAATTTACAGGTGTTGAAGTTGGACATTTTTGTTTCCTAGAAAGTTTAGTTAATTACAAGTCCTTTCCCACTCTCCTCCTCTCAGGGAAAAAGGCAGAACTGTCCCCTGCCCTTTGGGCCCCATCCGGCTCTTGCTGATTTAACAGTGCCACTGAGGAAGGTGAGAGGCTGCTTTGTTTTAAATTTATCATTGCTCTTCCTATTTCAAACTCTGTTTTAGTTGCTTCAAAGTGCCAGAAGCTTTGGTTTAAGAAAAAAACAAACCTTTAACCATGATTCTACTCTAGCTATTTGTATACAAAATGTCAAATCAACATTCTTCTGTTATTAGCTGATGGTTTGTTGTTTTGGTTTGGTTGGTTTTTTTTGGTTTTGTTTTTTTTTTCCTGAAAACAGCTGAAGACAACAAAAGGAGTAAAACCATCTCGAAAGCTAGCTTATGCAATTTTCACATAGGAAAAATTCCCGTTGGAGTCAAAGCTTCTTTTCTTCTCCTAAAACTTCTAAACCTACTCCTGCAATAGAGCCATTCTTTGCCTCTGAGCTAAATACCTGGAGGTAAGGTCTGCTGCGGCTATGGACGCACACACGCGTACGTGTACACACATGGCATTAGTCATCCCATGTCCGGGCCTCCGCCACTCAAGCTCAGCTCCTATGCTCTTAGCAGGTAGCACAAGTATTAGACACACCTCTGAAATGCAAGCTGGTGAAACAATATTTCAAATTTTGTTTAATCTGGCAAAAATCTAATATCAGCAATCAGCAGAAATATATAACTTCAGACGGCGTTTCATTCAATTATTCTATTAATGTGATGACACACTTGTTTCTGATTTTTCCAGCATTTCTTCTCAATGCTCTCATGATAACCTCAGAGTCTCCTAAACATGATTAAAAACACAAAAGCCTAGCAAAAAATCAAAAATGAAATATTTATTACCGCATTTTGTGACTTAACACCTTTTTTTTCCTTTTTAAAACATAACGTCACAGTCCTCATACAAGTATTTTAATGTAAATTTTGACAAAGCTTAAAGGTAACAGCATTTTCTTCTAGTGAGGAACACGTGCTGAGAAAGGAAGAATTCATGGACATACAATACCAATTCCACAGCAGATCTGATACTAGCAAAAACATTCTCTTTTTTTTTTCAATTGAGGTAAACACATAGAATATCTAACATGAAACAATTAATAGACTGAACTCTGTACGAAGTTTGTTACAGTATTCTCTTGCTTTTTTTTCCCAAGCTTTGAGTTCATGATAAAGTCCTAGGTTTGGTGCAAAGACCGTTAGTAACTTCTTTCATTGAGGAAAGCTGCCCAACTTTTAGTTTTGTTTTGTCCAAAGCCAAGGCTCAGAACTACTGGAAGAAGCTTCTGCTCTGTCTGTTCTGTCTTTTAAATCTTCACCTGCAAGCTCTTTGAAGAAGAGTCCAAAAAAAAAAAAAATAGATTGGGAGGAATGGGGAGAGACTTAATGAAGCACAAACTATAAAGATCTGTTTGAAACTAAAGGACACATTTTATGAAGGAACAAAATGAGGGAATGGCAAGGCCTTCTTGGAACAGTCTTCTGAGTGATGAGAGACCCAGCAAGACTTTTCATCTTCATCTCCAGGGTAGTTCTTTTCTCACTGGCCAAAACAGGTCTTTCATGGATAGTGACTTCACTGCTGAACCAAAACAGTCATTCTTTTGGGAACAACACACATAGTGTGGAAAACAAGGATTTTTTTTTCTTCTAAAACTATTTGAGGCAACGTAACGGAGTGATCAACAGAAATGTACAAGTTAACTTAGTTCCTATGTTTATACTACAGTAGTTATAACTCTTGGAGTCTTTTTTTTTTCCAGAGGATCTGTACATGGACATGTTCATTTCAGTGAGCCCATGATTTCACATTTGTGTTCTTGTTTCATTGGTCCTCTGTTGTTGATGAAAAATGACAAAAAGTAAAAAATAATCACAGCTGTCTGGAATTTCGTATTAAGTGTCAACATCTGGTCAAAGTTCAAAAGTCTTAAAATAGTTTCTGTTTGTTTTTGTTTTGTTTTTCCCTTGAGTTCCCTTATTCTA